>NC_083240.1:15883336-16138336 GCF_032191835.1 Heteronotia binoei | reverse complement strand
CTCTCTAGGATTTCAGGGAGAGGTCTTTCCCATCACCTTCTGCCTCGTCCTTTTAACTGGAGATGCCGGGATCCCCTGACACCACCACCTGACATCACCATTGTTTGGCATAGAAAAAGCTCATTTGCATATTAAGCCACACCCCCTGGTGCCAAGACAGCCAGAACTGCATTTCTGTGCGTTCCTGCTAAAAAAAAAAAAAAAGCCCTGGTATATTGTATATTTCCATAGGAAGGGCTCCTGAGACCCTTCAGCATATTTAAACCCCACTTTTCTCCCCAGCAGGGGCCCACAGCAGCTTACAATGGCATTCTCCCTTCCTCCAATTTATCCTCAACTACAACCACTTTGCAAGGTAGGTTGGGGCAAAAGGAAGTGAATGACTCCAAGTCACCTGCTGGGCTTCCATGGCAGGGTCAGGATTTGAACCTCCCAATTCTAACCACTGGCGCGCAATCCCGTCGGAAGAATGTGTGTACTGACTGCTGCCAGTGAAAGTATACAGTGCTCTAAGTCTGCATAAATAATGTTCACTTTCAGCATTTGAAGAAGAAGAAGAAGACTGCAGATTTATACCCCGCCCTTCTCTCTGAATCAGAGACTCAGAGCGGCTTACAATCTCCTATATCTTCTCCCCCCACAACAGACACCCTGTGAGGTAGGTGGGGCTGAGAGGGCTCTCACAGCAGCTGCCCTTTCAAGGACAACCTCTACCAGAGCTATGGCTGACCCAAGGCCATGCTAGCAGGTGCAAGTGGAGGAGTGGGGAATCAAACCCAGTTCTCCCAGATAAGAGTCTGCACACTTAACCACTACACCAAACTGGTCAATACCCCAGGGATCAATCCCTAATTCCTCCAGTTAAACTCTCTTCAGGCAGCAAATGAGGAGAAAGACCTTTCTCTGCCCCCAAACCCCCAAGAGCTGCTGCCAGTCAAGACAGCCCAGAGCGGGATGGAGAAAGGCTCTCACTCGGTATGTTCAGGAGAACAAACGATCATAAGGGAAGGCTGTAGTACAGCCACGCATGGGAGAAATACTACGGGGCAGATGTCTGTCGAAAGCACTCAAGCTCCTGAGCATAAGAAGATCTCCGTGCACAAACTTAGCCCATGAGCTATGCGATCCACATATGAGGGAGAGCACTAAAAATATTGGCATTGCAATGTATGGAACGGTTACTCTAAGCCAGTTGAATCAGCCAAGTGAAGGGCAGAAGTCATTGACTGAGCATAACTGGAGTTAAAACAGAGAGAAAGACAGAGTCAGAGAGAGAGAGAGAGAGAGAATATGAATAAGAAAGCACCCAAGAAAGAATCACTTACCTCCTGGTCAAGGGCCCTCTGCCAGATCACTCAGGAAGGGTGCCTCTGTTGGGCATGAAGGAAGAAAGAGGAGCGGAGGGGGTTGATAGGCTTGGCTGAGTCAAAGAAAATGAAGTTTCCCTTCCTGTATTTCTCCTTCCCATTGCTTCCCTTTCTCTCCCCGGCCCCCACCGTACAAGCTCAAAAGAATCTCAGCTGCTACGGTGCCCTTCTCTCTGCGGGGATCATTTGCTACCCGATAGTCAGAGACCACCAAGGAAGTCCAGGGTCGCTAAGCAGAGGCAGGTAATGGCAAACCACCTCTGAATGTTTCTTGCCTCGAAAACCTTGCAGCGTCTCCGTAAGTCGGCTGTGGCTTGATGGTATCTTCCACCCTCACAGCCTGAGGAGCTTTAGAAGGGGACTAGACAGATCCACGGAACAGAGAAGTCCATCCTTGGCTATTAACTTTAAGGGTTATGTGAAACCTCCACAAGCAGAGACAGTGTATCTCTAAATACCAGACGAAGGGAGAGAGCTGTTTGTACCCTGCGTCCAGATGGCCACTGCAAGAAGCAAGAAGCTGAACAAGGGGCTGTGATCACACACACTAAATAATGCACTCTTGATCCACTTTCAATGCACTCTCCAGCTGGGTTTTGCCAGTTCACAACAGCGAAATCCAGTTGGAAAGTGCACTGGAAGTGGATTGAAAGTGCATTATTTAGTATGTGTGATCGCAGCAGAGAAATACCCTTCGGTTTGACTCAGGGAGCCTCTTCTTCTGTTAGGTTTTCAAGGGGGCAAGGCCATGTTCCTTTAAGGTTTCCAGAATGCTTTCATGGGGTCATAGAGCTGCAAGGTGCCAGCCCAGCCCATAAGTAACCACCTATGTATGTACCGTCAAGTCGTAACAGACGTACAGCAGCCCCAACAAAGGGCTTCCAATGCAAGTGAAAAGCAGAGGTGGTTTGCCATTGGCTTCCGCCGCAGAGCTTTCCTTTTTAACTCCTGTGCCTTGACCTGGATAGTCTAAGCTAACCCAATCTTGTCAGACCTTGGAAGTTTAAGCAGGGTCAGCCCTGGTTAGTATTGGGATGGGAGACCTCCAAGGAATACCAGGGTCGTGATGCAGAGGCCAGCAATGTGAAAGGCCTCTTGCCTTAAAAAAAAACAAGACTATTTCGCCACCTAGTGGTGCGTAATACTAAAAGAGCTAGAACTTTTGCCTTCCAGACAATTTTAGGATCTCCTGGCTATCCCATTCACACTGTCATGGGATAGTTAATTAATGAATTGATTTCCTGGAATCAGGGCTGGTCCAAATATTCCATAGGTGCCTGTCTCACCTGCATTTAGAAGAGACCAGGATCTGGGAGACCCAAGTTCAAATCCCCATTCTGTCAAAGTTTTTGGGGTGATCTCAGGCCATTTGAGGGTTTCCAACCTCCAAGTGGGGCCTGGAGATCTCCCAGAATTACAGCTGATCTCCAGATGACAGAGTTCCTGGAGAGAATGGCTGCTTTGGAGGGTGGACTCTAGGGCATTATTCCCTGTTAACGTTTCCAAACCTCCACAGGCTGTCCTTCAAATCTCCAGGAATCTCCCTACCCAGAGTTGGCAACCATAGGCCAGTCATGGAATCACAGAGTTGGAAGGGTCATCTAGTCCAACCCCCTGCACAATGCAGAAAACTCAGAAATACCTCCCCCTAAATTCACAGGATCTTCATTGCTGTCAGGTGGCCATTTAGCCTCTGTTGAAAAACCTCCAAGGAAGGAGAGCCCACCACCTCCTGAGGAAGCCTGCTCCACTGAGAAACCACTCCGTCAGGAAGTTCTTCCTAATGTTGAGCCGGAAACTCTTTTGATTTAATTTCAACCCACTGGTTCTGGTGCTGCCATCCGGGGCCACAGAAAACAATTCCACACCCTCCTCAAGATGACAGCCCTTCAAGTCCTTGCAGATGGTGATCCTATCCCCTCTCAGCCGCCTCCTCACATATGCCTCCTCACAGTCACATAGGCTCAATTTAACCTACCTCACTAGTACAATGCTGTCAGCTGCTTTGGGTCCCCATGGGAGAGAAAAGTGGGTTATAATATAAAAAAAAAACCGGACAGAGATCTACTGTTGGTACTTGGTCACGAAGCCAGCTTCCAAGGCGACCGGCTAGGGAATGCTCCCGACAGATCCCTGTCTGATCTCCATAAAGCAGACAAGACTCAGGCCCGGCTGGCAAGGAGGAGGGAAGCGAAGGAGCCTCAAGATGTTCAAAAGGGAGAAAAAGAAAACAGCGTCTCTTGCAAACTCTCGATCATTAAACAGGCTTTTGTGCTGCTCGGTGCAAGGCAAGAAGCATGGGGTGATTTTAATTTGCCCGGGGCAATAAAAACCCTTGGACCGTCCCTGACTCTGAAACTCCGTGGACGACGTTCATTCCCGCAGTTTACTCTCCGGCCTGCTCTGAACTGCTCTTGCATTTCATGTCCAAAACCCAATGACCCTAATTTTCTCTGACAACCCTTGGATGCTCTGAAAAACTGCTGTCCACAGATCAAAGTCACCTTCTCTGTTTCTTCCTGGTCGAAAACAGCATCCTCCGTGTCCTCTTATGCTCTCTTTGCTTTCATGCAGGGATCAATCGCACCGCAGACCCAAATGGGCTGGCTGCGTCGTGCTGCAAGTCAACAATACTAGCATCAGAGTGCTACAAGCGCTGGAAAAGGGCAGTGGTTTCCTACTGATCAAAACAGGGTTGTCAACCTCCAGGCGGGGCCTGGAGTTTGGGAGAAAGGTACTTATCACAGGGGTCACAACTACGTCTCTTTCAGTGTGACCTAGAAGCACCAGCATCAAGAGAGGAGGAGGAGGAAGAAGAGGAGATTAAATTTATACTCTGCCCTTCACTTAGAGTCTCAGAGCATCTTATGATCTCTTTTCCCTTCCCCTCCCCACAACAGAAACCCTGTGAGGTAGGTGAGGCTGAGAGAGCTCTGACAGAAACTGCTCTTGAGAGGAACAGCTCTGCGGGAACTGTGACTAGCCCAAGGTCACTCTAGCTGGCTGGCCTACCTGGAGTCCTCCCAGAATTCCAAGCAATCGCCAGCCTACATGGCTCAGTTCTCCTGGAGAAAAAGGCAGCTTTGGAGGGTGTGGATCACACCCCCGCTGAGCTCCCTCCCTGAATTCTGCCTCCCTGGCATTGCCCCCAAATCCTCAGGGATTTCCCAACCCAGAACTGGCAAGTGGTGACACCCCATTGTGCAGTTGCTGCTGGTGGTGACGACGGAAATTGCCGTCAAGTTTAGGGTTACCGGATCTGGCTTGAGAAATACTTGGAGATTTGGGGGTGGAGCCTGGGGAGGGTGAGGTTTGGGGAGAGGAGGAGACTTGGCAGGATATCATGCCATAGAATCCATCCTGAAAGACAGTTTGGTGTAGTGGTTAAGTGTGTTGACTCTCATCCGGGAGAACTGGGTTTGATTCCCCATTTCTTCACATGCAGCCAGCTGGAGTGACCTTGAGTCAGTCACCAGCTTTCTCACAGCTGTTCCCTCAACAGCAGTTTCTGTCAAGAGTTCTCTCAGCCTCACCTCACTGCCCACTGATGCTCACCTGATCGATGGTTCTCACAGGGTGTCTGCAGTGGGGAGGGGAAGGGAAAGGAGATTGTAAGCCACTCTGAGACTCTTAGTGAAGGGTGGGGTATAAATCCAATCTCTTCTTCTTCTTCTTCTTCTTCAAAGCAGCTGTTCCCCGCCCTCACCAAAGGAACTGATCCTGGTTGTCTGGAGATCAATTGTAAGAACAGGGGATCTCCAGGTGCCACCTGGGGGTTGGCAACCCTGAGTTATGGGCCCTGTAGGGTTTTCAAGGTGAGAGACATTCAGGGGTGGCTGGCCATTGCCTGACTCTGTGTCACGACCCTGCTATTCCTTGGAGGTCTCCGAATACTAGCCATGGCCAGCCCTGCATCACTTCTGAGATCTGATGAGATCGTGCTACCCTGGGCCTTCTGGCTCAGGGCTACAGCACAGCAATTGTTTCTCTTTGTCTGCGCATCAGGCTTGCAGAAAGAGGAACAATATGGGTCGGAGACAAGCCAGCACCGACTTTGCTTCTGCGGGAGAGGAAGCAGCTCGGCACCGAAGCACGTTTTGCATCCAGGATCTATCTTTAGATTGACTTGGGGACCAGCTTAAAACAGCTGCCTGAAAAGAAGAGAGGACAGACCAGGGCTTTTTTTTTAGCAGGGAAGCACAGGAATGCAGTTTCGGTTGGCTTGGTCGCAGGGGGTGTGGCCTAATATACAAATGAGTTCCTGCTGGGTTTTCGACAAAAAAAGACCTGTGTGAAACAATGGTGGTGTCAGAGGGTGTGGCCTAATATGCAAATGAGTTCATGCTGGGCTTTTCCTACCAAAGAAAAAAGCCCTGGGACAGACCATGGGTCAGCCGTGGCTGCTGGGATTTACCTCCTGGCTGATCTCTCCGCCCTTTGCCCCTGCCAATAGCAAAAGGGCAGAAAAGACAGTGTGGAGTTATGGTTAGAGCCCACGTGATGCATGTGGGCAACATGGTGCTTGCTGACAGGGATTCCTGGTGGCCACATCCTTCTCCTTCAAAGGTTCTTTCCCCCAAAGCAAAGAGCTTTCTTCCACCTCAGTGAAGCAGAATGGCTTCTAAGGAACCCAGGACTCCTTTGCACAGAGCACCCACTGAGAAACAGCTGCCAACAGGAGGTTAATTGGCTTGCAGCCTGACAGTATTTTGTGACTGGAAACAGTGTCTCATGGCACCCATTTTGTAATTCCCCCTCTTTGGCAGCCATTTTGTGCTTGGCCAGAGCTAGGGTTGCCAATCCCCAGTTGGGGGCAGGGGATCCCCCGGTTTGGAGACCCTCCCCCCCGCTTCAGGGTCATCAGAAAGCGGTGGGAGGGGAGGGAAATGTCTGCTGGGAACTCTATTATTCCCTATGGAGATTTATTCCCATAGAAAATCATGGAGAATTGATCCGCGAGTATCTAGGGCTCTGGGGGGGGGGCTGTTTTTTGGGGTAGAGGCACCAAAATTTCAGTATAACATCTAGTGCCTCTCCCCAAAATACCCCCCAAGTTTCAAAAAGATTGCACCAGGGGGTCCAATTCTATGAGCCCCAAAAGAAGGTGCCCCTATCCTTCATTATTTCCTATGGAAGGAAGGAATTGAAAAGGTGTGCCGTCCCTTTAAATGTGATGGCCAGAACTCCCTTTGGAGTTCAATTATGCTTGTCACAGTCTTGATCTTGGTTCCACCCCTTATGTCTCCTGGCTCCACCCCCAAAGTATCCTGGCTCCACCCCCAAATTTCCCAGATATTTCTTGAACTGGACTTGGCAACCCTAGCCAGAGCTCCCATGGCAGCCCTTTACTGGCAGTGACAACATCCCTTCCCCCTTTCAAAAATCTAAAAAGGGCCTACAGGAAAAGAAAAATAAGGGGGGAATTCCCATTGTGTCATGAAACTCACTGGGTGCTCTTGAGCCAGTCACTCGTCCTCAGCCTCAGTTACCTCACAAGATCGTTGTGAGGACAAACTGGGGGAAAAGAGGACTACGTATGCCACCCTGTGTTTCACAGAAGAGAAGCAGAATAAAAAAAATATGTTAGATGGGGGAGGGGGGAGTAGGGTTGCCAGGTCTGTGTTGGAAAACACTTGGAGACTTTGGGAGTGGATTTGGAGAGGGTGGAGTTTGGGGAGGGAAGGGGCCTCAGCAGGGTACAATGCCATAGGGTCCGCCCTTTAAAGCAGCCATTTTCTCCAGGGGAGCTGATCTCTGCCAGCTGGAAGTCAGTTGTAAAAGTGGGAAATCTCCAGGTCCCACCTGAAGGCTGGCAACCCTAGGGGGAAGGCCTGGCTCTCCCACCATGTGTCGTATGAGTTGCTGCTGTCACTTTTGACGGGGGGCTGGGCCCAAAAGTGCCCTGTCCCTTCCCATTACATCTGAACGGTGATCGTTCATTTCTCACAGGGGAAACACCACATCCAAATGCGGATATCTGAGTTGAGTTTTTGCAGTCTGGTCTCACCAACGGTCTAACGTGCAGTATGGCACGATATAAATGCTGTAACGACTATGCATCATCTGGAATGTAAATTGCAACACATCTGGAACATAAATGGGTTGCAGCCCGTATCCGGCCCACCAGCCTACAGACTCTCCTACTGTCAGAGAAACCTGAACGCTAGATGGCGCTAGCACACTAACGATGCGTGCAGCCCGAACAGTGTCAAGCCGTCTCCTTCCGAATTAATGTTGACGAGGGGTAGTCTTTGAGATCCACAAAAGCTTGGCAACAGTGCTGCTAATGGCATTGGCTCACTGTCAGAGATCGGCCAAATCACCCCCTTTCTGCTATTGAATTCTTGCTCTTGGCTGGGCTCGAGAAAAATGGCGCTGCGGGCGATTCTAACCCAGCATTTGATCATCTTTCCAGTCACATCTGGTTCTGCCATCCCAGCTGTTTCGTGCGAGATTGAATAGAGGCACTTCCCCCAGGAACTGATCGCTGACTCCCTCCCCCGTATTTTATTCTATAGGGCTTTGATATAAAAATACTCTTTTAAAAGCAAGGGAGAATGATATTTTAATTAACAACCTCCTGCTTGCCCCTGTCTCCGCCGCTCCGTTTCCAGAAAACATGAAGTCAATTTACAGTTTGGCGACTTAAATCCTCTGTTCTTCCTACAACTATTGCACACTTGTTATTGCTGAACCGTACCGCTTTTTCAGCAGTTGCTTTCTGGCAGTTTTGCAGCAGTTGGCAAGACAGTGAGTAAGCGGAAACAGTAGGTTTGCCGGGCCCTTCCTGACAACCAGCGGGGGGATGGAGGATGTACCAGTTGAAAGGCTTAGGCCACATTGCCCAGCATCACATAGCAAGTGACATCACCATGCCAGCGACTTCTGGGAGACACTCTGGTATTTGGAGAAAAACTCTATGACAAACCAGCTTCTACCATAGAGCTTTTGGCCCAATACCAGATTGTCAACCAGAAGTCGCTGGTGTGATGATGTTACTTCCTGTGCAATACTGGCATTGTGGCCTACTGGGAAGGTAGTTTGCCATTGCTTGCCTCTGCGTTGAGATCCTGGACCTCTTGGGTGGTCCAGCTCCATTTTTGTCAATCATTCCTTGCAATTTTTTAAATAAATTGATTTCTGTTCCTTTTAATTCATCCCCCCCCCAATCAACAGGGGACCTGACCGCAGTCTGACAACTGGCAACTTTCTCAACTGAGGTGTCCCCATTGACTAGGACAGGGGGCTCAAACTTTTCCAGATAAAGAACTAAGCTTGCAATTTACCCGCTGGGAGTGGGAGATGTCCTATCCCAAGCTCCCAGTGCTGACAGCACGAGGGAGAAAATTCCCATCAACGTGATGCTGGGAAAAACCTGGAAATGCTATTACATTGCTTGAGGGAAAACATCTGGGAAAAACTTGGAAATGATATTACATTGCTTAAGGAATCAACTGAAACTCAGTGGTTACCATAGAGTTTCCAAAAATTGCTGGAGTGCGTGATGTCACTTGAACCCACATGAAGCTGCCTTAACTTGAATTGGACCATTGGTCCATCAGGGGCAGTGTTGCCTACTCAGACTGGGAGCTGCTCTTCCAAGGTCTCACCTCCTGCCTGGTCCTTTTAACTGGGGATGCCAGGGAGTGAACCTGGGACCTTCTGCATATAGAGCACAGCCTCTTCCACTGAGCCACAGCGCCCTCACACTTCCAGGTATTTACAGAAGAGACATAACCAGGCCTCAGATTCAGCAGGAGCTCACAGAAGCGCAGATCCTGAACCTTTCTGAAGGTTCCTCCTCTTCCACCCCACCTACCTTGTCCATTGAATAGTAGGTGCAGCTGCATAACAATCCCTGGATCAGGAGTGAGCAGCCAGTCAGCCACCAGGGACGTTGCCGCAGCCCCAGCAGCCCTCATTAACCCCTGGAGAAGCCCGCACCACCCTTTCTCCACTTCTTATGAGATTTTGGGTGGCATATGGCTTGCTGGTCTTTTGACTGGGAGGGGTAGGCCAGGAGAGCCCCAGATGAGTGAAGCCTGCTTGGGCTGGCTGGATCTCTAGCCAGTCCAGCAGGCCTCACTCACCCAGGGCTCTCCTTTCTTTGGGTTGCTTTTGGTTGGGGGGGCATATGCTAATGAGTTATGCTAATGAGCGCCACCACCTATTTTTCTACTAAATGCCCCCTGGACATAACACTCTCATCTGATGGCAGTCCCCCAAATTCCCACTTTCAGGAATCCATCGTTAACCCACTGACAGAAACATGAGTCAGACCAAATTGCAAGCATGTGACAGGAAGCAACATGATGTCACAGTCATGTGACAGTCATGTGACAGGAAGAAGAGATACCCTGGCTGTGATCAAAAGGAATCTTTTCTACCGCTGAGTGACCTCACTTCACTGTACCTTTCCGTGTGCGAGCAAAAAGCAAGTCTTCTCACAAAAACGGGGGCTCTATAGGGGCTAAGAGCCCCCCCGAGAGTCCCGGCTTATGGGGCGGAAGCCCAATGACAACGTTCAGCTTGTGTCCTTGCTTCTTCCTCCCCTTTTTCATTAAGCATCCTAAACATGCCCGCTGTTTAGCTATTCCAAACTTGCAAACAATGCGGATCGGATCATTAAGATGGAGGCGATTAAAAATTTATCAGCTCTGCTTTGCCAGCGCGGGCGTGTTTGAAATCCCCCGGTTCTCGGGTCCTATTTCCGAGGAGATTAAAAGGTGTCTTGAAAAGCCAGAATGTCTCCTTTGCTTTCCCTGTTTCTCCTTCAAGGCCTCTTCTCCTCCTTTGGCGTTAGCTCCCGTGTTTGTACGCCGACTCTGGGCCCATCTCTCAGTTCTCGATATGTTTGCCTCCCTTTGATTCCTCGCCTCTTCATCTCTGTTTGCCGGGCAGCACCACCGTTGCACACAGCCAACGCTTGCTCGCCTTTCAAGTGACAACGGCATCCTGGCTTTCTTTCCAAGGTTCTTTCCTTTGGTTCGCCTCTCCCTTCCTTGCATCTCCGGTGCGAAGACATGCAAACATTCCTCGTTCTATGTGGCAAAGTTGGCTGAAAAGTTCTCCAGGCTCTGTATACAGGCAACGGATGAATGACATGGTGAACCTCCCTGAAAGGATCACCTTGAGGGAAATTGACGGAAACCTCTGCTTCCCAAATTGCGCCAGGCATCAGGATCCAAACCACAGGCATTCCTAGGGGTCATTTCATAGAAAAAGAGGTGCCGGAGCTTATTAGCACAACTCATTTGCATATGCCACACCCTGACATCAAGGGAAGGTCTACTAAATTATATCAGCTCAGCATCTACCTTAAAATGCTTCTTGAATTAGAATTGTCGTAATAAAACCTCACTCCAATCATACTTTTAAAAGTTACTTTCTCCCATGTGGCCACAGTGGCATGAGGAAGATTCCCATCTGTCTGCTTTCTATGTTTTGGTTATTTCCCCATTTTTCGTAGGGAAAAAAAAATTAGAATGTTTGTCAGATCTGAAGAGTTCCGCCAAATTCTCCCAGGGGAGTTGAACAAAAGAGCCCAGAAGCAAGTTTTTTTTGGGGGGGAGGGTTAAGAAAGAAAGAGCACAATAAAATGTAGAGTTTCCGGAGCTCTGCTCCTGTGAGCTCCTGCCCCAAATGAGGCCTGGGTATTCCTAGCCTGAAGCAGCCATATTGGACATCTGAACCTACTTGTCAATTCAGATCGCTGCATACGTTGTATTCGGTTATAGCCTGCTTTTCTCCCCTCCTTCTGTCTTCACAAGAACCCTGTGAAATGGTTAGGCTAAGAAGAGGGTTGCCAGGCCTGCTCAGCACTCCTTGTTGTCTTCTGCCGTTCTCAGTGGCACCAGGAGAGCTTTTTTTTTTAAAATGCCAGGGGCAGGTGTGGCATGATGTCACTACCATGGAAACCCTGGAAACGATGTCACGTCACACTAGGAATCTCTTAGAAACTCAACGCTTACCACAGAGTTTCTGGTGATTCCCAGAGTGTTGTGATATCACTTCCATTTCCCCCCAGAAGTGGGGGGTTGCCAGCCTCCAGGTGGGACCTGGAGATCCCCTGGAATAACAGCTCATCTCCAGACTACAGAGATCAGTTCCCCCTGCTTTGGAGGGTGGGCTCTATGGCATTGTACCCCTGTCCTCCCCAGGCTCTACCCCCAAATCTCCAGGAATTTCCCAACCTATATTTGTCAACCCTACTCCCGCATCCCCCTCCAGTGGGCAAGGGGACCTGGCAACCCTACATGAGACCATCAGGAAAGGTAGAGAGCACCAAGGAAGGGGATGTGGCTCAATGGAAGAACATCTGTTTGACACACAGAAGGTCCCAGGTTCAGTCACTGGTATCTCCATCTTGAATGGTCCATACGGTCGCCAGCCTCCGGGTGGTGGCAGGAGATCTCCTGCTATCACAGCTGATCGCCAAGTGACGAAAATCAGTTCACCTGGAGAAAAATGGCCACTTTGGAGGGTTGTCAACCAAACAACAATCCAATATATCTGTTCCAAGCATAAAAGGCTAAAATAAGATTGAGAATCACAGTAAAACCTGCTTAGAATAATTTTTGACAATTTCAGCCAAGAATTCGGCAACAGCTCTTGTGACATCGGCTGTGTTGTCATTTAGTAGGAAATGGCAATCGATCCTGTTTTCTTGATTATAGGATGGTAAGGCAAGACTATCTAACAGAACCTTCCGGAGATTATTATACAGTTGGCAGTTTAATAAAATATGCTGGATGGAATCAGGTGAGCTTGACCCGCATAGACAATGTCTCTTGCTAGAGGGGACTTGAAGAAATCTCCCATAGAGAACACTGGAGGGAAAGAGTGAGGATTCAATCCGGGCTCTTCCAGATCCGAGTGCAACACTCTGACCAGTGCTCTACTCTTGGTATCCTCTTCTTCTGAAATAGGGTGTTTGGCGAGTTGAGACACAATTCCCATCAAATAAGGCTATCTAGAGAGTTCCACGAATTCCAATATTTAATCAAAGGAGCCCACTTTTTACTCAATCTGTCTCAGGACCGGTCTCGTCTCTCCCACAGATACGGAGATGTCATAAGTTTATCCGTCAGCATCACCTGCCAGGCTCTCTGCAGCCAATCTTTTCTCCCCGGCATAACCTGATGTTTCCAAACCTCCCCTATCGACGTTTTCTCGGCAGTTATCAAACTCATGTCCCGACGGTTATTACATCGCCTTTTAATTTTGCAGAATGCGCTACTTGATCAATAAGCCATCTAGGAAAACTCAAGCCTGTGCCCCATTATTTGTTCTATATATCTGTGTCATAATCCAGATTTTCTCTTTTTTACCAAATCAGAAACCCACAGCATAAATACTTTCACATTTATCACATTTCCAACTGAAATGATAGCCGGTAAGATAGAGGTTTAATGCTGTTGAAAATACCATTTCCTGCCGACGCCAGGGTCCAAAGAGATTTTAGAGACTTTTTTAAATAGTTCTTCCTCTTACAGTGTTGGAAAAGCTTTGGATGGATCTCTTTTATTCATTTCCAGATTGGAAGTAAATCTAGTAGATTAGGCTATAGTACCATATGCTTCATTAATATTGGGATTTTTCAATTGTGTAATATAATTATCTATCTATCTATCTATCTATCTATCTATCTATCTATCTATCTATCTATCTATCTATCTATCTATCTATCTATCTATCTACTTTAGATTTATGTGCCACCCACTCCGCGAGCGAACTCTGGGCGACTAACAATCTTGGTAAAAACAATTCAAATTACAATTATAAAAGAATAAAAAACACAAACAATTTAAAAGCTACATTATTAGGTGCTATAAAAAGATTTCTATCTATCATCTATCTGTCTGTCTGTCATCTCTCCACACAGCATTCCATTTGGGGTCCTATATTGAATGTTTGTTGCCTTACAAGTGTAACAGAGACTTTGTTTTAAGCTGCAATTTGTACCGTTTGGCCTCTGAAGGCCTCTGCAGGCCAAAACGTGTCAGGTCATATATGGTTCTGTTTTGGTGCATTTGTCACTTTGTTTTTATCTGTCACTAGGTTTTTATATGTTTCTGCTATAAATATTTATATGTTTCTGTAATAAACATGTGCACTTTTGTCTATAACTATTGATGCTTTTAACTTCCGGCCCCTTACTAGTACTCTAAACTACCTCTGGAGGTTTTTGCTTGGTTGGTCTAGTTTCTTTCCCCCTCTCTTCGTGGTTGGATCTCTTTCCCGCCTGATTGTGTGTTCTCATTTCAAGCTGACAACTTCTGGAATGCACAAATACACCTTCCTGGCTCCCACTCGACACGCCCAGCATTTCTTTTTTCATCCCACGCATCCTCCGGGGAGCTCAGAGCTGCATGTGTGGCTCTCCTTTCCCTCTGTTATTCTCACAACAACCCTACAAGGTGGCCAAACCGGAGAGAGATGCACCAGGACACCCAATGAACTTCATGACAGAGTGGGGATTTGAGGCAGGGGCCTCTCAGATACTAGCCTGACATTCTAACTGCTGGATCCCTCTAGCAAGGTACAAACAACCTCCCTGTGCTGTGCGGTGAATGCACAGAGAGAGCATGGGCTAGAGTTACCAGGTCCCCCCTGGCCACCAGCAGGGGAAAGGAAATAGAGTTGCCAGATCCTGGTTGGAGAAACTCCTGGAGATTTGGGGATGGAGTCTGGGGAGGACAGGGACCTCAGTGGGCTATAGTGCAAGAGAATCCACCCTCCAAAGCAGCCATTTTCTCCAGGGGAACTGATCTCTGTAGTCCAGAGACGAGCTGAAAATCCAGGGGATCTCCAGGTCCCACCTGGACGCTGGCATCATCAGGTTTAGTGCATTGGCCCTTCCTCCCACCCCTGCACAATCACCTGCTGGTGAGTACGATGCCTCTGTTCGCAGGGAATGTCCAGGTGTATGCTCCTGTCCTGTTTTCCCCAGTGCTGCTGATCGCAATGGGGTTGCAGAGGGCTTTTTAGGTAGAAAAAGCCCAGCAGGAACTCATTTGCCTGTTAGGCCACACCCCCTGATGTCAAGCCAGCCAGAACTGTGCGTTCTTGCTCATAAAAAGCCCTTGGCCTGAAGACCTCTTGGAATTGCAGCTCATCTCCAACTACAGAGTGCTTTGGGAGGGGGGGGGGCCTCTGGCATTATACCCCACTGAGGTCCCTCCCCTCCTTACAGCCTGCCCTTCCCACCCCCCCACCCCCCAAATCTTCAGGAATTGCTCAGCCTGGAGTTGGCCAACCTAAACCATAGGAATGCAGAGAGCTGCACTGGCTCAGCCATGGAATACCCTCCTGTTAGATATTCCTGTGGTCTTCTCTCACATTTTCAGAGGGAAGGAGGTCATGCGAAAGAGGGTGCTGAAACCCAGACGCCACACAATTCTGCAACACAGCCATCTCCTTGGAATCATCCCAGAAATGGAGTGTCACAGGCTTGATTTGCAAGAAAGAAATGAAATGGAGACGGACTGGGTTTTCGAGTCAAAAGAGCAACACACAGCCATCCCTAAAGCTAACCCTTCAGGCCCTGGCTTTATTGAGCCGGCTCACTTTCCATGAAGAGCCCCGTGGCGCAGAGTGGTAAAGCTGCAGCACAGCAGTCCTAAGCTCTGCTCACGACCTGAGTTCGATCCCCGGCGGAAGCTGGGTTTTCAGGTAGCTGGCTGGAGGTTGACTCAGCCTTCCATCCTTCCGAGGTCGGTAAAATGAGTACCCAGCTTGCTGGGGGGGGGGGAAGTGTAGATGACGGGGGAAGGCAATGGCAAACCACCCTGTAAAAAAAAGGCTGCCGTGAAAACGTTGTGAAAGCAACATCACCCCAGAGTCGGAAACGACTGGTGCTTGCACAGGGGACCTTTCCTTTCCACCTTCCGTACAGTCCTCAATCCCATGACCCTTCTTTTGGCCAGCAGGGGGAGCCCTCTCCTCAACCTAGCCAGAGTCGTTAAGACTCCCGTTCCCTTTTTTTGAAATTGTTGAGGCGGACTCTCTCCTTGTGCATTCCATCCAGGATTCTATGATGGGAAATCATTAGATTCCAAATTAAAATATCCTCAAAGAGGCCCGCGGAGTGGAGAAGACTGGCCCACGACCTCCCCACGAAAGCGCGTTCGTGCTTCATAATTAGCTGCACTCGAGCAAATATAAACGTTTGCCAGCTCTGGGGTGGGTGGGGCTGGGAATCACACAGCCGGTCTGTGCCCCAGAAGACTGGTTGGCCCCCTGGGCAGGACCGGATCTACATGTTTTTTGAGGTGGGGGGGGCAAAATTAAAAAATGGTGCCCCCTTATGGGCCATTCTACCTTATGGTCCCATAGAATTCAATGGACTCCAATTTGGCACACACACCCCTCCGCTGGTGCCCGGGGCAAGCACCCCCCCCTCTGTCCTCCCCTAGATCCAGCCTTGTCCCTGGGGACCAAAGGACTGCGATTAGGGTTGCCAAGTCGAACCCCAGGAATATCTGGGGACTTTGGGGGTGGAGCCAGGAGACACTGGGGTGGAGCTAGGGGGAGGGGGGGAAATGGCGCCAGGGAGTGTGGCGAGCCGCCCCGCAGCTGCTGCCTCTTCTCCGCTTGCCTGCTGCTCCTCCGAGATGGGCTCAGCCTGGGGTGGAAGCGGAGGGGGGGGTGGAGGCGGGCCGGGGGCGTGGCGAGCCACAAGTCCGGGTCCTAGAAGGGCCCGGATTCACGACTCGCCATGCTCCTGGCCTGCCTCGCCCTCCCCTGCGCTGCTGCCGTCTCTTGGCTGCTCCTCCGAGATGGGCTCAGCCTGGGCCCATCTCGGAGGAGCAACTGCGGTGGGCGGGGAGGGGGCGGCAGCAGTGCGGCGCGGTGGCCTCCGGGCGACTCGCCATACTGCCCGGCGCCGTTTCCCCCCTCTCCCCCCGCTTCCATTTTTTGGGGGAGCGAGGGAAGAGGGTGGAAATCCTGGGGTCCCCCGCCAGGGCGGGAGGGTTGGGAAGCCTAACTGCGATCCCTCTCCTTGTCTTCTTTGGGAACCATCATATTTCTAAATACTAGAAAGGAGATCTGTCACTCCCCCCTCCCCATCCCTTCCACTTTGGGGTTCCCTTCGCTTGTCCCTGTTCAGCTTCGTAAGAATGTGTCAATAAAGGGCAACTCCACCCCTGGCCAGCAGAGGGCAGAGAAGAGGAGTTTTGGGGTCTCACGCCTGGAACCTGGCAACAGGGGAAGAAACCAGCAGCCTCTCTTTCCATAAGAAAGAAGAGGGGGGGGGGGGGTTTGCCCTAGCATTGCCAATTCTAGGTTGGTAAATTCCTGGAGATTTGCGGGTGGAGCTTGGGGAGGGTGAGGTCTAGAGAGGGGAAGGACCTCAGCAAAGTAGACTGCCTTGCAAAGC
Source organism: Heteronotia binoei (assembly GCF_032191835.1). Classification (NCBI taxonomy): domain Eukaryota; kingdom Metazoa; phylum Chordata; class Lepidosauria; order Squamata; family Gekkonidae; genus Heteronotia; species Heteronotia binoei. The sequence goes on along the minus strand of NC_083240.1, from coordinate 16,121,587 downwards.
TGCCATTTCCTCCAGGGGATGTAATCTGCAGACTGGGAATCAGTAGTAATTTTAGCCAATTCCAGGTTCCACCTGGAAGTTGGCAACCCTATTAAATCTGCTCATGTTTCACGCTGCCTAGGAGGTACATCACACAGCTATTTGCTGGTTTCCATGTGTTGTCATCCCAGTTTTCAGTTTTGCCCATATTTATTGCTGGAATGCTCAGTTTGTTCATGTCTCTTTTTGGGGATACTTAAGAAGAAGAAGATATTAGATTTATATCCCAACCTATACTGCGAATCTCAGTCTCAGAGCAGCCACAACCTCCTTTACCTTCCTCCCCCACAACAGACACCCTGTGAGGTGGGTGGGGCTGAGAGGGCTCTCACAGCAGCTGCCCTTTCAAGGACAACCTCTGCCAGAGCTATGGCTGACCCAAGGCCATGCCAGCAGGTGCAAGTGGAGGAGTCGGGAATCAAACCTGGTTCTCCCTGATAAGAGTCTGCACACTTAACCACTACACCAAAACTGGCTAATGAAGCAAAATGTTATGCCTTTTTTTAAAAGCACTCTGTCATTTTGATGCCATCTTCACACCCTTTGCATGCAACTGGTGCATAAATTTCAGCAGCGCTATTTCTAATTGACTTCTTTTTTAGAATAGTCAGCAAAAGACTCAATTGGAATTTCATCCTGAGCGAGGAGAAAGCCTGGCAGAAACAGGAACTCCTGAAACAAAGGAAGCTTCACAAAATTCACTGACATCCCTTTAGTAAACACAGATCCGCTCCGTAGGGCCCACCTATAACCCCGACAACGGCAGCGATGTTTAAAGGGAGGGATAAGCCGAACTATTTGCTGCTGAGCATTTTCAGTGCAAATAGGGGAGAAGGTGACCCTGAATGCTTCCTGTAATCTGTCTGCTATTTAGCTTTTTATCTTGTGCAAATTGATTCATGCAATGTCATTTCCAGGCTCAATGTATGCATTTTTCAATAACGCCTGCCTAAGTAGATCAGCACCGTTATCCATATATTAGAGGTATAAATGATACACATTCAACATGTAAACGTCATAGGTTGAGTCCTACCTCCTGTTGAACAAATCACAACTCCGATCACATGGGGTGGGTTTTCTGCTGAATCTAGGTTGCCAGGTGCCCCTGGCTACTACTAGGAGATGGGGTGGGGGTAAAAAGGTAGAGCTGACCAATCCATGTTGGGAAACTCCTGGAAAATCTGGGAGCAGAGCCTCCCAAAGGAATCTCAGTGGGGGCAATGTCATAGAGTCCACCCCCCAGTGCATTCATTTTCTCTGGGAAAACGGGGGAAATAACAAAACAAAAAAACATATCAAGCAGACAGATGGAAATCTTCCACATGCCACTACCATTTTCTCTGGGAAAACGGGGGAAATAACAAAACAAAAAAACATATCAAGCAGACAGATGGAAATCTTCCACATGCCACTATGGCCACATAGGAGAAAGTCATTTAAAAAGTATGATGGGAGTAAGGTTTGATTATCACAATTACAATTCAAGAAGTGGTTTAAGGTAGATGCTGAGCTGATATCATTGAGCACACCCTTCCGGTGATGTCAGAGGTGTGTGGCCTATGAACTGAGTTGTGCTAATGAGCTCCTGCACCTCTTTTTCTACTAAACGACCCCTGGAAATAATTATTGCAAACAAACAAACTACCAAGCGATGCAGATCAGTCATGCCAGGAATTTTTATTTTATTTTATCAAATTTATATCCCGCCCTCCCCTAGCGGGCTCAGCGCAGCTTTCCTGGAGGTTGGCACCCAGAGTCAGATTAACAATCAGGCCAGGTAGGCACTGGCCTATGAGCCTCCACGCCTTGAGGGGCCCCAGGCCAGCTTTTCTCCATGGTTTCCCCCCTGCTTGCAGCCCTCCCAGCCTACACGCGCAGCCAGCAACTGAGCTGCTCTTTGCCCAACTTGTCTGATGCGGCTGCTGCTGGCGTTGTCGCCAAGTTTGCCTCTCTCTGCCTCTCCCCCTGCAGCTTTGTCAAAGGGGCTTTTAAGGTTTCTGCAGACTGCAGCAGGGGCCGTGGGCGGTGGGGCGGGCACTGAAGACTCTGAGATAATCTGCAAGGGGGACCCCAAGATTTCGACTGCCTAGGGGCCTCCACAGGGTTTAATCCAGCACTGTTGGCATCTCTCTCCGGATTGCCTCTGGGCAGCGTTTGCCCGATGCACGTGGGCATGCAGGTGCCTTCCATGCCAGAGGGCTGCCTTTGCTGGAAGCCCACCTGCAATTGCTCTGCAGGCCAGGTTGTGTGCGTTGAAGTAGAGTGCGGCAGAGGTGGGCAGGCAGGAAGTGGGTCAGGGGAGGGGAGCCGGGGGAAGCCTCAGCCCTGACCGGCCAGGTGTTTGCTTCCCGGTGGGTTCCGCCTCCCCCTTCGCTTCCCTGCCCATGATCTTGGCTGGCAGCCAGATCGAGAGGAGGATAGCTGGCGTAGTTCTCAGGGGCTCCGGGCAGAAGCCTCCGGTTTGCACCATGGATGGAGCTTCGCTTAGGGTTGCCCAGTTCAATTCAAGAAATATCTGGGGACTTCGGGGGTGGAGCCTGGAGACTTTGGGGGTGGAGCCGGGATCCAGGGTGTGACAAGCATAATTGAACTCCCAAGGGAGTTCTGGCCATCACCTTTAAAGGGACCGCGCACCTTCCAAATGCCTTCCCTCCATTTGGAATCAATGAAGGACAGGGGCACCTTCTTTTGGGGCTCATAGAATTGGACCCACTGACCCAATCCTTTTTAAACTTCGAGGGTATTTGGGGGAGAGGTACTGGATGCTATGCATAAAATCTGGTGCCTCTACCTCAAAAACAGCCCCCCCCAAGCCCCAGATTCTCACAGATTAATGCTCCATTATACCCTATGGGGATCAGTCTCCATAGGTAATAATGGAGTGCCCAGCAGACATTTCCCTCCCCTCCACCCCTGCTTTCTGATGACCCTGAAGTGGGGGGAGAGCCTCATAACTAGGGATTGGCAGCTCTAGCTTCGCTTGTCATTTGCTTGCATGGGGGTGGGAAGCGGTAGAATTTCGTAGGCATAATGAGATGAGCTGAGATAGTGGCCAATGGCTGGGGCTGATGGGAGCTGTAGGCAAAAAAACTTCTAGAGAGCTACCATTGGCCACCCCTGGGATATAGCCATGTGCTGGGGGGGGGGGGTAGGCATATAACACACAGGCAGGATGGCAGCTTCCAACATTTGCTGGTGAGCGTGCATTGCAAGTTATGGGGTGGGGGTGGGGGGTTAGCCCCTATTCCTTCTTTCAGACATGCCAAAATAATGCCGCTTCAGTCCCCGTCTGCAACACTGCTAGTGGATTTTGCCATTGCACTCACAGTCACAATCCAGTTGCAAAGCGTATCGTAAGTGGATTGGAAGTGTGTGATTTAGTGAGCGTTTTCGCACTTACCTTAATAATAATAATAATAAGTTTTTATTTATATCCCGCCCTCCCCGCCTAGGCAGGCTCAGGGCGGCTTACAAAGACATGATGTGATATCATGAAATGACAATACAGGTAAAATCAATTCACGATATAAATACAAATACAAATATAAATATAAATTAATGTCAAAAAGCTAAAACAATACGGTGGTACTACAGTCTCTATTTATCCAGGCAGCGTTGTATTCAGTCTGGTCACGTCTTGAAGGCTTCTTGGAAGAGGGCAGTTTTGCAGGCCCTGCGGAACTGATTGAGGTCCCACAGGGCCCGCACCTCTTCCGGCAGCTGATTCCACCATTGGGGGCTTTTATAGAGAAGGCCAGCTCCCTAGTTGTTTTAAGTTTGGCCTCCTTAGGCTCAGGGATTTCCAAAAGATTTTGTGAACTGGAACGCAGTGCCCTCTGGGGAACATATGGAGAGAGGCGGTCCCTGAGGTAGGCAGGTCCTTGGCCATATAGGGCTTTATAGATAATAACCAGCACCTTGTAACGAACCCGGTATACAATTGGCAGCCAGTGCAGCTCCCGCAGCCTAGGCCACACGTGTTCCCACCGAGGTAGTCCCACTAGCAGCCTGGCTGCTGCATTCTGCACTAGCTGTAGTTTCCGTGTTCGGTACAAGGGCAGCCCCATGTAGAGGGCATTACAGTAGTCTAATCTCGAGGTGACCGTTGCATGGATCACTGTTGCCAGGTCACCTTGCTCCAAGAAGGGGGCCAACTGCCTTGCCCGTCTAAGATGAAAAAAGGCGTATTTGGCAGTGGCCGCTATCTGGGCCTCCATTGTCAAGGAGGACTCCAGTAGCACTCCCAAGCTCCTGACTTCACGCACTGGTACCAATGGCGTCCCGTCAAAAGCTGGAAGGGGAATCCCTCCTTCCGGGGCTGGTTTTTGGCAGTTTACATTTGTGACGCAAAAGCCGCGGGACTTTGCGGCTCTTCCAGGTGCTGCGGAGCAATTAGTGCGAAAACCGTGCAGACGCTGCGCGGTGAAGAGGGACGTCACTCCGGCTTAAGGTAAGTGCGAAAACGCTCAGGGTGTGCGAAAGGGTTTGCTTCACGGTGATGGGGCGTGGGGGTTTCTGACATTCCTAAGGGCACAAGAGGGGGACAAGCTAGGATTCTTGATGGGGAAATTCCATGGTCCCCACCAGCCTGCACTTTTCTCCTGCCTCTGTTTCACAAACCCAAACCCAAGCCAGAGTGGTCTAAGGATTAAGGGGAGAATCAGACTAGGATCAGGAGTAGGGGTACCTCCCATGCTTCATTTTGGGCAGGAGCTCACAGGAGCAGAGCTCCGGAACCTCTAAATTTGATTGTGCTCTTTCTCCCTCACCTCTTCCCAGATACTTGCTTCTTGGCTCCAACCCCGCTGTGAGAATTTTCCTGAACTTTAAGATCTGACGATCTTTCTCATATTCCCCCCCCACACACACAAAAAATGGGAAAATAACCAAAACTCATAAAGCAGACAGACAGAAATCTTCCTCGTGCCACTGTGGCCACAGAGGAGGAAGTCATTTTAAAAGTACGATGGGAAGTCAGGTTTTGTGATGACAGTTCTAATTCAAGAAGCGTTTTCGGCTAGATGCTAGAGCTGGTAGAATTTAGTACACCCTCCGGTGATGTCAGAGGTGTGTGGCATATGCAAAGAAGTTATGCAAATGAATTGTGCTCATGAGCTTCGGCAACTCTTTTTCTACACAGTGACCCCTGAACTTGCTTAATGCGCCTGTTTACCCATTAGCTATCTTCCTGCTCTGTCAGATCACCTGGCACTGGGATTCAAGCACTGAGTCTCTTTTACAGTCCCCATAGGCATCTTGAGTGGAAAGGCAGCCTTGGCACCACCAGGGTCCGCCCCCCATAGCATCTGTGCACGTTCATACGTTGCACTTTATGAGAGGGGGTCAGCCCCCATTTCTTCTTTTGGTGTTTTGCAGGAACGCATACCCTAGCCCTGGATAACTCCTACTGCGTAGATTTTCTGATTCACATAGTGGGGCCACCCATCGCTATGAGAGATATAAGAACTTCCCTGCTGTATCGGACCGAAAGTTTCTCTGCTCTGGCTTCCCGAAAGCCCACAAGCGTGACCAGGGCTCTTTGGGTAGAAAAAGCTCAGCAGGAACTCATTTGCATATTAGGCCACACCCCCTGACATCACCATTGTGTCACTCAGGGGGTATTTTGTAGGAAAGGTCCAGCAGGAATTCATTTGCATATTAGGCCACACCCCCTGACATCACCATTGTGTCACACGGGGGGTTGTAGAAAAGGTCCAGCAGGAGTTCATTTGCATATTAAGCCACACCCCCTGGTGCCAAGCCAGGCAGAACGGCATTCCTGTGCGTTCCTGCTCAAAAAAAGCCCTGAGCATGACATGAATGCAATTAATTCCCTTCCCTCGCAGTATGCTTCTCCAGCCACTGATATTTAGAGATAGACTGCCTCTGAACATGGATGTTTTCCTTTGCTTGCAAATGGCCCCTGAGAGACCAGCCTGTCCTTTCTAGCCCTTTCTGTTTCTTACCCTTTCCCATGTACTATGAGGGAAACAGACCACCCCCCTCCAGGTTCAGAGTCGGTGAAACACACCGCACATATTTTCAGTCGCTTGAAAATAAAAGGCAGTTGACTCAAAAGATGCAAACCAAAGCACTTCCATAAAAGATCTGCGGCCGGCCTGCCAATCAAACGAAGTCCGACGTGGCTTGCGTTGGATTTGGAGCAATACAGGAAGAGCTATGCGGAACAAGGCAGATCATGAGAACCGGTAGGGGAACAACCGCCATGCAAGAATCGGCGCAGAGATATCCCCTTCAAAGCTGGGAGAAAAGAAAAAGTGGTTGTTATCAGAATAAGGCTGAGTGAGCCATAGCTGGGGCATCCTAAAAGAGAAGCCCCCGTGTTACTTCCTAATGGTCATTGGAACAGAACATTTATTTATTTTATTTTAGGCTACACCCCCCAGATGTAGACAATCCTCCAAGAGCTCACAGGGCTCTTCTTATAGGGCCTACTGTAACCTCTTGGAGGATGGGCTCCATTGCGGGTGTAGCCTAATATGCAAAGGAGTCCCTGCTACAAAAAAAGACCTGTATTTACCTATTTAAAACGAGTGTACACTGGTGTCGGGCTCTCCTAGCAGCTTCACATGGGAAGAGTATCTTCCAACGGTGCTGCTCTAATAGGGTTGCCAGGTCTGTGTTGGAAAATGCTTGGAGACTTTGGGGGTGGAGCTAGGAGAGGGCGGGGTTTGGGGAGGGGAGGGGCCTCAGCATGGTATAATGCCATAGAATCCACCCTACAGAGCAGCCATTTTCGCCAGGGGAGCTGATCTCTGCCAGCTGGAGAGCAGCTGTAAAAGTGGGAGATCTCCAGGCCTCTTCTGGAGGCTGGCAACCCTATGTGGCAAAGCGCAGTCTTTAGCACTCCTGTTTCCCTTGTATTGTCTAGTTCTGCCTGCAGACAAGAGAGCTGATGCCTTCTCATCTCTCCCAGAAAGGAGGAAGGAAGGATTAATCCTCATCAAATACGGGTTACGAAGAAACAATCAGACAGCTTAGACAGCATGCAAATAACGGGACCCGAGTTATTCTTTGCATTTAAGAGTGGGGGGGGGGGGACATAACTGTTTAAACACATCTTTACGTACTTAAATACCTGTTTCAAATTTGAAACGATTGTCAATTTTGGCATGAAAGTGAAAAGATCTAAGCTGCGCAGTTACGGGGTGGGGGGTACATTATGCCAATGAATCGACTGCAGGTGTCTTCACTCTGGCCCTGTTTTAGTTCTAGGCTTATACAGAATTGTTTTGCAAGGCACTGAAAGGGTCTGCTAGCCCCAGAGGGTCACAAATCCCCCTGGGGGGGGGGGGGTGGGGTGAGCTAACCAGACTTCCCCACCCGTGACCCTATTTTGTACACTACAAAGCCACCCAATTGCAATGACCAGGGCTTTTGAGGTAGCAGGAACTCCTTTGAATATTAGGCAACGCACCCTTGATGTAGCCAATCCTCCAAGAGCTTAAAGGTAAAAGGTAGTCCCCTGTGCAAGCAAACACTGGTCGTTTCCGCCTCCGGGGTGACGTCGCATCACAATGTTTTCATGGCAGAATTTTTTTCGGGGTGTTTTGCCATTGCCTTCCCCAATCATCTACACTTTCCCCCCAGGAAGCTGGGTACTCATTTTATCAACCTTGGAAGGATGGAAGGCTGAGTCAACCTTGAGCCAGCTACCTCAATCCAGCTTCCGCAGGGATCGAACTCAGGTTGTGAGCAGAAAGCTTGAACTGTAGTACTGCAGCTTTACCACTCTGCGCCACGGGGCTGTATCCAAGAGCTTACAGGGCTCTTAATTCAGAGCCTGCTGTAAGCTCCAGGAGGACTGGCTACATCAGGGGCTGTGGCCTAATATGCAAAGGAGTTCCTGCTACAAAAAAAGCCCTGGTGATGACAGTTTTGAGTGGTGCGCAGCAGTGACGAGTCTCTGTCTGCAAGCAAGGTAGGGCTGCCAACTCAATTGGGAAATTCCTGGAGGTTTGAGGGGGGGGGGGTGGAGCTTGGAGAGGGAAGGGTTTGGAGAAAAGAAAGACCATAGAGTCTACCTGCAAAGTAGCCATTTTTTCCAGGGGACCTGATCTCTGGCAATCAACTGGAATTCTGGGAGATCTCTGGGGCCCAGATGGAGACTTGGCAACCCTACCAGGGGAGACTGGACTCACACCTTTCAGTGCGTGAGGCTGGTGGAACTGAGAGTGCTCTGAGAGAAACTGCTCTCGAGAGAACAGCTCTGAGAGAACCGTGACTGACCCAAGGTCAGCCGGTTGACTGCATGAGGAGGGCGAATGGGGAATCAAACCCAGTTCTCTGGGACTGACCCAAGGTCACTCCAGCAGCTGCATGTGGAGCAGTGGAGAATCAAACCTGGTTCTCCCAGATTAGAGTCTACCACTCCTAGAGTCTGCGCTCTAAACCACTACACCAAACAGTCTCTTGCTTTGGCAGCAGCTGCCACCACAATGCAAGCATCTTCTCTGTGTGATGAAAGGTAAGCTGGGGCAGCCATTTTGTATCAGAAGTTCATAAGTGCCCAAAGGTCTCCAAAATGCTGAGGACCCCTGACCTAGACAGCCACTGCTGGTCAGAGAAGACAATACTCCATATATCCATGGTTGGCCTCAGCAGAAGACAACTTCATATATGGCCTTGTTTGCTCAGGGCTGTCCATACTGGGCGTAAGGAGGAAGAGGAGGAGATTGAACTTATACCCCTCCCTTCACTCAGAGAGCAGTTTACAATCTCCTTCCCTTCCTCTCCCCACAGCTTGTGGGGCTGAGAGAGCTGCTTTTGAGAGGAACAGCTCTGAGGGAACTGAGACTGACCCAAGGTCACTCCAGCAGCTGCATGTGGAGCAGTAGAGAATCAAACCTGGTTCTCCCAGATTAGAGTCTACCACTCCTAACCACTAGACCAAGCTGGCTCTCCCAGTCTGAGAATACACATCTCCTACCACCCGCCTCCTTCCCCACAAGCTGTGCCAAGGCAGCCGGAGAAGGAGATGGAACGGAGCACTTGCTTTCATGTGTCTCATTCTTCCTCCCTCTCCCTCATGGCTTTCCTTGAGCTCCCCTCCTAAGCCTCCCCACCCACCCGTCCGCTGTGGCATTAGCGACCCAGTGGGATCGACAACAAAGCGAGTTACTTAAGTATCAAAATAGCAAATTACAAAGAAGCAAATTAATGAGGGGGAAAAATCACTCCGACAGGCGCTCGGCAGAACTCTGCGTGCGGAATTCCCAGGTATGACAAGAATCTCAATGCGACTCCCCACTGGGCATACGTGTCCCGATTGCCAACTTTCCAAAGTTCGCATCTTATCTCCTGATCAGGAGGTGCTCAAGGGGATGATTGCTGGGCAGAAGTCCTCTGTTCTCTTCTCATATGCTTGTGAAGGGGCTGTGGCTCAGCGGTTAGAGCACTGGCTTGGCTTGCAGAAGGTCCCTCCCAGGTTCAATCCCCAGCATCTCTACTTAAAAGGACCAGGCAGGAGGTGATGTGAAAGACTTTTGCCTGGGACCCTGGAGAACCAGTCTGGATCGGCAATACTGATTCTGATAGATCAATGGTAGAAGGCAGCTTCGTTAAGGTGAAGGGAAATGCCTCAGTGTGGGGTGCAGGCTCAGCAGCAGAAGGGCTGGCCCTAGACTGACTGGCACCCTAGCCAAGGCTAACTTCTGGCACCCCCACAGCACTGATAATGTCATCAAGTCACATGGGGAGGACCCAATTTGGTGCCCCAAGAAGGCCGGCGCCCTAGGCATTTGCCTAGTGATAGAGCCTGCCCTGAGCGGTAGAGCACCTGCTTGGCATGCAGAAGGTCCCAGGTTCAATCCCTCTAGTTACAAAGGACCAGGCAATAGGTGATGAGAAAGACCTCATCCTCAAGAAGTGCCACCAGTCTTAGTATGAAATGCTGACTGTGATTATTGTAGGGAGGGGCCATAGCTCCATGACAGAGCATCTGCTTGGCATGCAGAAGGTCCTGGGTTCAATCAACAGCATCTCCAGTTAAAAGGACCAGGCAGGAGGTGACATGAAAGACCCTGAAGGGCATGGCTTTTTTTTGTAGCAGGAACTCCTTTGCATATTAGGCCACACACCCTTGATGTAGCCAATCCTCCAAGAGCTTCAGTAGGCCCTCTACTAAGAGCCCTGTAAGCTCAGGGAGGTGTGGCCTAATATGCAAAGGAGTTCCGGCTACAATAAAAAGCCCTGCTGAAGAGTCATTGCCGGTCTGAGTAGACCATACTGACCTGGATGGATCAGGGGTCTGTTTCCGTAGAAAGCAGCTTCGTGTGTTCAGTTGTCCCTGTTTTCTGATTCCTGCTCCTAATTTAGGGGAAGCCTCATTAAAAAACTGCATCAGTAGGAATTGCCATCTCCTTCCCTGTGGTTAGAAATGAAGCTGCAATCTGCAAATCCGCAGATCCATTTGAATAGCCCCCGCTCCCAATTGGCTTGAAATGAACCCACGCCTCTGTGTGAAGCGTGCCTTTCTGGCAACATGCAATGCAAGGCAGAGAATGTAGCTTTGAACGCATGACCCTGCCATAGTCGGAATCCGACCACTGGTCTTTCAAGGTCAGCCTGGTCTTCTCTGACCCACAGCAGCTCTCCAGGGTCTCAGCCAAAAGTCTTCCACATCACATCCCCTACTCTCGCCTGATCCTTTTAAGGGGAGATGCCAGGGATTGAACCAGGGACCTTCTGCGCGCAAACAGATGCTCTGCTATTGAGCCACAGCACCACCCCATTCCCAAGATGTCTTCCATCCAGGGCATGATCAGCCCCAGGCCTGCAGCGTTGGGTTGTTGTGCTGTGTTGGTTGTCGTTCTGCCCATTCTTCACAGCAGGCGGTACAACAGGCTGTGCTGATCTGATTACTGCACATGACGGTGTAGTGTAGTGGGCAGAGGGCTGGAAATCTGGGTTCAAGTCCCAGCCATGAAGCTCACTGGGGAAGGGGTCATGGTTCAGTGGTACCACATCTGCATGGCAAGACAGAAGGTCCCAGGTTCAAAACGTGGCATCTTTAGTTCAGGATCAGGGAAGGAGGTGATGGGGAAGTCCTCTGCCTGAGACCCTGGAGTAGCTAAACCTGATTTTGAAGGGCTGGTGCTCTGATTCAGTGTACAGCAGCTTCCTGTGGCTGACTCTAGGCAAGTCACTCAACTCAACCTACCTTGCAGGGTTATTGTGAGGATCAAAAGGGACAGGGAGACCACCTGGGACTCTTTGGAGGAAGCCTCCTTTTGGCTCATACTTCCATGCATTGATGTGCACCATTCACTCATCTCTCATCCAGGGCTATTTTTGGTAGCAGGGCTTTTTTTGGGTATGATTCTAGCACTCCTAGAATCATAGAGTTGCAGTCCGAGCTCTCTGCTCACGACCTGAGTTCGATCCCGGCGGAAGCTGGGTTCAAGAAGCCGGCTCCAGGTTGACTCAGCCTTCCATCCTTCCGAGGTCGGTAAAATGAGTACTCAGCTTGCTGGGGGGAAAAGTGCAGATGACTGGGGAAGGCAATGGCAAACCACCCCGTAAAAAGTCTGCCGTGAAAACGTCGTGATGCGGCATCACCCCAGAGTCGGAAGCGACTGGTGCTTGCATGGGGGACTGTCTTTATCTTTTAAATTCACAGGATCTTCTGTCAGACGGTCACTAAATTCACAGGATCTTCTGTAAGACGGTCCCTACATTCACAGGATCTTCTGTCAGATGGTCCCTACATTCACAGGATCTTCTGTCAGACGGTCACTAAATTCACAGGATCTTCTGTCAGATGGTCACTAAATTCACAGGATTGCTGTCAGATGGTCATCTAGCCTCTGTTTAAAAACCTCCAAGGAAGCTCATCCTGGACTAAGAGCCTTGTAAGCTCTTGGAGGATTGGCTACATCAGGGAGGTGTGGCCTAATATGCAAAGGAGTTCCTGCTACAAAAAAAGCCCTGCTCTCGTCCATAACTGTCACACAGTGAACAGATTCGCTGCCCCGTCTAGAACCCAGAGCAGCCCTAACAGCCCAGATCTCGGAAGCTAAGCAGGGTTGGCCCTGCCTAGTACTTGGACGGGGACCACCAAGGAAGTCCAGGGCGGCTACGCAGAGGCAGGCCATGGCAACACACCTCTGCTCATCCTCTCCTGCCCCTGGCACACCTTGTGGAGAGGGTTGCCGTGAATCCGTTGCATTTTGACGGTACGTCCTTCTTCGTCTTCTGGAATTGGGGGTGGGTGTGAAGGAGTTTCGATCCAGAATGCAGAAGGGGACCTCTCCTCCAGACAGCAGGGACGCGCCGACGTTCCATATGCTCATCTTTCGAATCTGCAGCTTTCCTAGCATAATGATGAAGCCATCCCCGGCTCATGTGGCTGCAGAGAGAGCCTAAACGGGGGAAGCTCCCTTGCCTTTGCTTAACGTCTGCCCACAAAACGACTGCTGGTGTTAATAGTTTGCATTCCCAGATGCTCTTTGGGCAGAGACCATGAGCGTGCCCTCCTCACAGAGCAAGTTAATGGGCTTCGACCGGCTCCCCTTCTGTTTCCTGGGCCCCCTGCAAGGCAATCAGTGCCTTTCCGGTCCATGAACACACTCAGGTGAGGCTAGAGGATTTGGGGGGCACGGAGAGAGAGGGAGAGAGCCACCCAGCCCTTCTTTTAGATGCACTGTGAATGGAGGCACCCGAGCATCGATGCCAGCATTAATTTAGTGGAAAGGCCCCCCACTAGGATACATTGGCAGGTTTGCCACTAAAAGCCCAGCTTCGTGTGTTGGTGAGAACAAGACACAGAGAGAAGTCAGGCTCTTGCCCTGTGCTAAGCTTCGACAAGGAAGTCCAGCAGTCCAAAAACAGTCAGGGCAAAGAGCAGGGCGCATTTGCTCCGGTCCCTGCGGTAGAGCCAAACAGAGAGCAGTCTGGGAGCCGAAGCATGCATGTGTCCGGGACCGAGGACAGGTGAGTCGTGGCTGGTGGCTTTGGAACTTTGCTTTAGTTCTGATGCATGATTATTTCCATCCCCGGCATTGCTTACAGGGGTGGCCCTGCCTCAAGGAGTGAATGGAGTTTCTAGTTCTCGAGTCTAGCTTGTGATTGGGCATGGAGGTCACATGGCATATTGATGTACCACGTTCGGCCTTAGAATTTTGCTGTGTGGGAAAGACGGTTGGCGACGAAATTCGGTTTTTGAAGAGCAAACAACTCGCCTTGGTAGAACAGACCGAGGGCCATCTCAGCAGGTCCAAGGTGATTTGGTTTCTAAGTATTTTGGGGGAGTTCAGAAGCTAGACAAAAGGTGACAGCTTGTTCCCGACGCCTGACATTCAAAGGTACACTGGCTCACGACACGGCAATTCCATTTTATGAGAACCCTTGAGAGATCTCTCCACAAATGTGTCTGATCCTTTTTTTAAAAAAAACCATCTAAACCAGCGGCTGGCATCTTGTGGCAGTGAGTTCCGTAGGTTCATTCTGGGTCGCGTGAAGAAGTGCTTTCTTTTGTACCTGGGACTTTGCTTAGAACTGCATTCCGGCAGACTGCAGGGGGTGAAGGTGCCTTCTAGCAAGATTTCCCCGCTGCCACCAGACAGGTAAGTAGAGATGGTGGGAGGGAGAACGCATGGAGCGAGGGAGCTAAGTTTTCAACTCAGAATGAGTGTTATGGATTGTATTAATTACAGGCATTCAGGAATCCATCAAAAGACCTCGTTTGCAGCCTATTTTTTTTAAATATGCAACAGTTTTATTGAAGATTATCAAAACATTACAATAAAAGATAAATAACAGGGCACACAAAACTGAAGCAAGGTGAGAGTCTAAGAAAGAACAGCCCTTGATAAAAACAAATAATGCTGTTTATTACAAAGCAAAAAATTAAAATTGGAAATTAGATCATAGACAGTAACCATTAAAAAATTGCAATAGCTATTCAGCCATTTAAAAATATAACATCTTGCTGTACAGAGGGCTAATTGGGAGTATGTCGTTTTCCACCATGGATATTAAAAAGGGGAACCGTACGCAACAAATTTGGTATCGTAAGACTTAGGCTCCATCTCTAGCGAATTAGAAGTGATCTTCTTTAGGATAAAGCGATCCCAACATCTGCCAAGCCATTGTGAGATAGTGGGAGGTTTAACATCCAACCACTTGGTGCAGCCTACTTGTAATCAGGGATGTTTCTCCACTGCCTCCCAGATTTTGGAATTCCAGAATTCCTAGCCTTGCTTCCCTCTCTACATTTATGGCACGCACATGGAAATTGGCAAAAGCCAGCAACCGTCCTGTGATGAGGAAGCATAATTCTTGCATGCCAGAGTGTACCCTTAGTTCACTAAAACACCATGCAAAAAGAATCACGAGGCAATCGTTGGGTAAGATAACCTCGAGATTTCTGGTTTGCCGTGGCTTATCGGTGATCTCGTGTTTCTCTGTAACCAGCAGGCGGGGGTGGCGGAGGGGGAAGGAATGCAAATGAAGGGCACTCGCTTTCATTCCAGAATTAATTTGAGACACTGGCTAGTTAAACAGAAACGGAGGAGAAGGCAGAATAGGGAGGCATCGCGGAATGATAAAAGGAATGGCTCCGAGTAAACCAATTCCATCCGCTCTAGGAAGCTGAAGCAGGGTTGGCCCCGGTTGGTACTTAAGTGGGAGACTGGCAAGGAAATCCAGAGCTGCTACGCAGAAGCAGGCAGTGCCTAGCCGCCTCTGGCCTTGAAAACTTTATGGGATCACCCACGGCAGCTGTGACTTGATGTCACTTTTCCTCACCACCACTAGAGAGAGTGGCTGCCCTGACCAGGCTGGCCTGATATCAGATCTGGGAAGCGAAGTAGGGCTGTCCCTGGGTAGTCCTTGGACGGGACACCCCCAGGGGTCATTTTGTAGAAAAAGAGGTGCCGGAGCTCATTAGCACAACTCATTTGCATATGCCACCCACCCCTGACATCACCGGAAGGTGTACTCAACTGTATCAGATCCGCATCTACCTTAAAATGTTTCTTGAATTAGAATTGTCATCATAAAACCTGACTCCCAATCGTATTTTTTAAACTGCTTTTTCCTACGTGGCCACAGTGGCATGAGGAAGATTTCCACCTGCCTGCTTTATCTGTTTTGGTTATTTCCCCAATTTTTGTTGGGGGGAAAGATTAGAAAGTTTGTCAAATCTTAACCACTATACCAACTCTCTGAGAGTCAGTTTGATGTAGTGGCATCACCCACGGCAGCTGTGACGCCGACTCTTACCTGGGAGAACCGGGTTTGATTCCCCACTCCTCCACTTGCAGCTGCTGGAGTGGCCTTGGGTCAGCCACAGCTTTCACAGAGGTTGTCCTTGAAAGGGCAGCTTCTGGGAGAGCTCTTTCAGCCCCTCCACCTCACAGGGTGTCTGTTGTGGGGGAAGAAGGTAAAGGAGATTGTAAGCCGCTCTGAGCCTCTGATTCAGAGAGAAGGGTGGGGTATAAATCTGCAATTCTTCTTCTTCTAGGTCAAGCTGAGGAAGACTGACTGGCCCCAGGTCACCCAGCAAGCTTAAGAGGATTTCAACCTGGGTGTCCCCAGTGGTTCTAACCTGGGTGTCCCCAGTGGTTCCAGTGGTAACCACTGGATTGCACTGCTTGCTTCACCCACACTTCTACCAGGGAATGTCCAAAATCACCCCTAGAGGCTGCAGAGATACTTTAGGGATTCTGGATAACTCTCCCATTTTATGGTTAGAGAGCTGCTGAATGGAACATTAGTCCTCCTAGAACTGACCTCCATAGAGGCTGGGTTTTGTATTATGGAGAGGGAAGATGGACATAGTGATGGCTCACCAATGAGGAGGAGAAGAAGGTGCCATCAAGTGGCAACTGACTCATGGTGACCCCAACCCCAGCGCATTCAAGGCAAAAGATGACCCAAGGTGGTTTGCCATTGCCTTCCTCCATGTAGCAACCCCCGTCTTCCTTGGTGGTCTCCCATCCAAGCAGTGACCATGGTGGACTGTCCTTCGCTTTTGAGATCTAATAAGCTCTAATAATAGGCCAAACTGGGCTATTGAGGCTGCTCACCTAACAAGAAGGGGCATCTTATCTCTCTTAGGGTTGTTGTGAAATGGAAGGGAGAACCACGAGTGCTATTCTGAGCTTCAGCAGGATAAAGGTGAGGTAGACAGACAGACTGACAGATAGATAAGATGGTTGATAGAAAGGTAGATAGGATAGATAGATAGACAGAAAGATAGATTAGATGACTGATAGACAGAAAGGTAGGTAGACGATAGGTAGGTAGAAAAATAGATGATTGATAGATGATAGAGACAGATGATTGATCGAGAGATTGATGAAAGAGATAGATACTAGGTAGGTGAAGCTGGGAACTAGCGTAGTATAATTATTAACAGGCTTTTGTTTGTAGAAAAAGCCCAGCAGGAACTCATTTGCATATTAGGCCCCACCCCCTGGTGCTGAGCCAGCCAGAACTGCATTCCTGTGCATTCCAGCATAAAAAAAAAGAGAGAGAGCCCTGATTATTAAAGCATCGAACCAGGATCTAGGAGACTCAGATTCAAATCCCCCTTCTGCCATGGGAGCCTCCTGGCTGTACTTGGGCCAGTCACTCCCTCCTGCCCTACCTCACAGGGTTGTCGTGAGACTGAAGGGCAGAAGAGAAGAGTATTGTCAGCTTCCTTAGGTCCCCACTGGGGAGAAATGCAGGTATATAATGAAGTCAATTCATTATTATTGTATTAACAAGACAGAGGAGGTAGATATGGATAAACATCTGGAGCAGAGGTGCATCAGTGGCTATTAGCCACAGTGTATTATTGGAACTCTCTGTCTGGGGCAGTGATGCTCTGTATTCTTCGGGGGGGGGGGCAACAGTTGAAGGGTTTCTAGTGTCCTGGCCCCACTGTTGGCACCTGGGGTTTTTGGCCACTGTGTGACACAGAGTGTTGGACTGGATGGGCTTGATCCAACATGGCTTCTCTTTTGTTCTTATGACCAGACCTGAGTTTTCAAAGAAAGGCTGTTGCAGGCATACCGACAGGAGTCAGTGAAAGCACTCTGTCTTAGAAGGGTGCAACACTGCTCAGGAGTCTTCTGGTGCTGAGAAAGGTAGCCGAAGTCTTTGTTCAGAGAGGGCAGAGGTGCGATACCCATCTCCGCACTGCACTGTCTCTTCCATGTCTGGTAGACCACAACATATCCGTCCTGAGGAATGCCGGAGCTGATTTCGAGAAAGGGGGTGAGAGACAGGAAGTGAGCTGCTGACACAAACACACACCCCGACAGCATCCGAAGCAGTGGCTCCGAACAGCTGAAGCCGACCGGCAGAGCAAAAGGAAACCATATTTGCTCGGCGTTCCTACGGAGCGGACAAATGATCTGCATGCAGGGCACTTCCTGAACTTGCAACAAGCTTGCCTAGCGGAGACAGGAATCAGGGCGGCGGGAAAAGGTTTATTATACTTGGGATTAGGGAACTGTTTGACAACTGCTCGCAGTAAGCTGATGGGAGGGAAGCAGTCGTGCGCCGCTTTGCATTCTGATGAGGTTTCAGTGGGAACAGGCGGTGGCGGTGACAGGATCGCCCCCCCCCTCAGCCCCCCTAAACAAACACAGCTCATGTTTGCCTCCACTGTTTTCTTCTGCCCAGTTTCTGCTGCTTAATTTTGCTCCATCATTTCGGGAAAGCTTCAAGAGGGGATTGGATAAGCATCTGGAGCAGAGGTCCACCAGTGGCTATTAGCCGCAGCGTATTGTTGGAACTCTCTGTCTGGGGCAGTGATGCTCTGTATTCTTGTGCTTGGGGGGGGCACAGCGGGAGGACTTCTAGCCCCACTGGTGGACCTCCTGATGGCACTTGGAGTTTTTTGGCCACTGTGTGACACAGAATGTTGGACTGGATGGTCCATTGGCCTGATCCAACATGGCTTCTCTTACGTTCTTATGAAAGAAAGGCCTTTGGGTAGTTTGGCTGCTCTCCTCAGCCTGCACGGACCTATGTTGAGAATCCAATGTGCCAATGTTTTCTCTTTTGTTTCCTTTTCCAGGCTTATTTTTGTAGTATAGTGGTTGATTTTTTTTCCCAGCAAGGTTTTTAGTCCTCTTTTCACTCTTGGTTTTGTGTATGGTTGCCAATCTCCAGGTGAGGCCTGCAGATCTCTCATAATTATAGCTGATTTTCAGACTATACAGCTCCATTCCTTTGGAGAAAATGGCTGCTTTGGAAAGTGGACTCTATGGCAGGGGTGGCCAAACGTGCTTAATGTAAGAGCCGTGTCTTTGTGGCTCTCAAACATCTGTTGTTTATTCTGTTAGAAATGTCAGATGTTTGAGAGCTGCGAGTCATGAACAGATGTTGGAGAGAAGGAAGGAAGGAAGACAGATGGGTAGAGAGAGGTGGAAAGAAAGCAACTTGAACTTTAAATTAATTCTCCAAGCTGCCAGCTGTTTTGGCTTGGAGAAGTGATTTAAAGAGAGAAATGCCTTCTCCAAGCTGGCCAATGGGGTGGTGGGGGCTTCAAGAACCACACAATATCTGTGAAAGAGCCACATGTGGCTCCCTGAGCTGCAGTTTGGCCACCTTGGCACATGTTTGACATGCTGTGAATGTGCTTATGCTGCTTGAGGCCAGACGAAGTAGCCAAAGTTTTCCCACAATCTGGGCAGGCGTGTGCCTGGAAATGCTGGGGGACCAAGTGAAAAGGGAAGCCCTCCTGGGTGCGGCCGGGATGGGAAGTAATCGTTGAACCCGAGGCTGGCGTGGTTGAGATTGGGAGATGGCTTGGATTTGTCCATCATGGAGCTGGGAGTCAAAGGCAAGCCTGGGCCGAAAATCCCCCCCAGGTTATAATGGTTCTTCCCCTTGCAGAAGCGCCGGTGCTTGTTGAGCGAGGAGGTGGTGCTGAACATCTGCCCGCAATCCTTGCATTTGATCTGAGTCCGGCAGTCGGCGTGCATCCGCTTGTGGCGGCACAGGTTGGAGAACTGCGTGTAGGACTTGTGGCAGACCTCACCTAAAGCATCAACAGAAACCAACACACCAAAACCCAATATGAAATTAATATGAAGTAGCTAGTTGAAAGGGGGCATGTGTGGGGGGGAGACCAAAGCCCTCCTCAGAGACTGGCGTTCCAACACAGCGCAGTGGGACAGTGAGCTACATGGGATCCTCTCAATATGGGAATTCGCCATTTTGTGACAACAATCCAGCTTTGATATGTGCTGCTGGAAACCCGGATTTTTAGGGCACATTTTGGTGAGTAATGCATCTAGAAAACAGGGACAGTGAGCTACATGGCATTATTTCCCACTGAAGCCCCTTCTGTTCTTCAACTCCAAAATCTCCAGAAATTTCCCAATCCAGAGTTGGCAACCCTTGTAGATTTATTTGTATCATGTACACAGATCATAGGGTTTTCCTACCTACAGTCAGGGCTTTTTTTGTAGCAGGAACTCCGTTGCATATTAGGCCACAGCCCTCTGATGTAGCCAACCCTCATGGAGCTTACAGCAGGCCCTGTACGAAGAGTCCTGGAGGACTGGCTACATCAAGGGTGGGTGGCCTAACATGCAAAGGAGCTCCTGCTAGAATTCCACCCCTGAGTGTGAAGATACATAAAATGCCCCCCTCCCTGCCAAAAAAAAAAAAAAATCAAGATTGAGTGCCTACTGCCCATGTTGGAACTTGGCCAGAAAATAAGATTCAAGAAGTCACACACTGTAAGAGAGGGCTTTTTTTTTTTTGTAGCGCATTAGGCCACACACCCCTGTTGTAGCCAATCGTCCAAGAGCTTACAGGGCTCCTCTTACAGGGCCTGCTATAAGCTCTTGGAGGATTGGCTACATTAGAGGGGTGTAGCTTAATATGCAAAGGAGTTCCTGCAACAAAAAAAGGCCCTGCTGTAAGATAAAGCGAGAAGGAGAGATAGCACCTCTTACCCGTGAACTACCAGTTCTATTTCAAAAAACAGACCCTTTGCTTTAGATGCGAACGGGTGGACTTCAGCACAGCAGGTGTGAACAAAGATCATCTGACGAGAACAAAGAAGCCCTCGCAGGAACCCACACGCGGGCAAAGAGGAGCAACTGGCCCACACAGAGACCGATGGCAACCAAAGCACATGTGCAAATGAGACTATCGAAGGCAGCTGAACATCACGAGGCCTGCAGAAGCCAAGCTCCAACACTCACCCACGCACAGCCCAAATCCCTGTGTGCTCACATTTACCCAAAACAACATGCCAGGGAAGCCTTGCAAAAGCGAACACTTCTCTGCCATGCATGCAGAACTAGCGATGGGTTGCGGTTCAGGGCCGAACCATGAACTGAGATGCCAGTGTGGGAACCGAACCAGTTCGTTATCAGTTTGCAAGTCATTTCGCATTTAAACCCCCTGCTTTCCGCTCCCCGCGGCTTTTTGTGGGGAGCGGAAAGAAGGCTTTCCAAACAGCTGAGCAGCAGGGACAATATCCAACATTTGGGACCTCAGCGAGGTATAGCATCACAGTCCACCTTCCATTTGGGTGTAGTGGTTAAGTGTGCGGACTCTTATCTGGGAGAACCGGGTTTGATTCCCTACTCCTCCACTTGCACCTGCTGGAATCGCCTTGGGTTAGCCATAGCTCTCACAGGAGTTGTCCTTCAAAGGGCAGCTACTGTGAGAGCCCTCTCAGTCCCACCCACCTCACAGGGTGTCTGTTGTGGGGGGAGACGATATAAGAGATTGTCAGCCACTCCAAGTCTCTGATTCAGAGAGAAGGGCGGGGTATAAATCTGCAGTCATCTTCTTCTTCTTCATTGTGGTGTAGTGATCTTCTTCACCCAGTTTGGTGTAGTGGCCTTCTTGGTCGTCTTCACTCAGTTTGTTGTAGTAGTTAGGTGCATGGACTCTTATCTGGGAGAATGGGGTTTGATTCCCCACTCCTCCATTTGCACCTGCTGGGATGGCCTTGGATCAGCCATAGCTCTCACAGAGCTGTCCTTGAAAGGGCAGCTGCTGTGAGAGTCGTCTCAGCCCCACCCACCTCACAGGGTGTCTGTTGTGGGGGAGGAAGGGAAAGGAGATTGTGAGCCCCTCTGAGATTTGGAATGGAGGGCGGGATATAAATCTAATATCTTCTTCTTCTTCCAAAGTGGCCATTTTCTCTGGGGAACTGATCTCTGTGACCTGGAGATCAGCAGTAATCACAGGGGATCTCCAGGCATCACCTGGAGGTTGGCAGTCATCCCGACACAGCTTTCATCCTATAGCCAGACCCACATGATATGGGGCTGAGCAACATGCCGGAAGCAGAAGGGCCTCTGGGTAATCTGACTTCTGAGCTTCCGACTGCTTGGAGGATTCTGAACTCCCCCTGGGTATCATAGGGGAATCACAGCCGTGAGGATGTGACATGAGCAGCCCGGTGGCCTATCTGTATTCCTTGCGCATAGCACATTTCTGCAACTTCAGCAGCCCTTCTCAGAGACAGCCGGCGTGTCTCTTCTTTTTTTTCCAACGCAGCCTTCCAAGAGCCTGTGATCTGTTCCCTCAAGGAAATTTCTTTTCTTCTTGTCCCCGCTGCCACCCTTCTGAGTGTCGTACTCAGGTCAGGGGGCCACGCTGTGCACAAATAAGTCCCCATCGACACCCGATTGTGGCGGGCTTGCATGCTTAACTGCAGGTTTGCCACGTTCACATATCAAACAGAGGAGACCGATTGTAAAAAGCAGACTGCATGAGCAGATTGTCCAGTTTCTTGCACCTGAGCTAGTCCACCCCCATATTTAAAAAGTGGGGTGGGATTTAAAGAACAAGAAGGCATGCGAGCGTGGGAGGGGGGTGCTAGCTTGGGGTGGGTGGATTTCCCTTAGTCCTTTCCTTTCTTGTTCCAGAATTTCTCCCTGTGCTGACTGCCTTTGTAGCAATCTTAAGGAGGAGAATTGCCTTAACGTTTAGAACTGGAGAACATACAGTTCCCCTCAGCTGCTGTTTCTTCATACTGATCGCTTCTTCCTGTGTTCTGGTGTGCACACATACACGTGGATAAAGCACTAGGGGATAAAGTTGATGCTTGTAAGCCGCCCTGAGCCTGCCTTGGCGGAAAGGCCGGGGTATAAAAAAAAAATTATTATTATTATTATTATAGGGGAAAACAGTGATGCTGAGCTTGTAGATTATTATAGCACTGGAAAAAGTCCAGAAAAGGGCAACTAGAATAATTAAAGGGTTGGTTCCCTATAAAGAAAGGTTCAGGTGCTTGGAGCTCTTTAGCTTGGAGAAATGCTGACAGAGGTTTACAAGATTATGCATGGGACAGAGAAGGTAGAGAAAGAAGTACTTTGGTGTAGTGGTTAAGTGTGTGGACTCTTGTCTGGGAGAACTGGGTTTGATTCCCCACTTCTCCACTTACAGCTGCTGGAATGGCCTTGGGCTAGCCTTAGCTATCGCAGGAGTTGTCCTTGAAAGGGCAGCTGTTGTGAGAGCCCTCTCAGCCCCATTCACCTCACAGGGTGTCTGTTGTGGGGGGAGAAGATATAGGAGATTGTAAGCCGCTCTGAGACTCTGATTCAGAAAGGGCAGAATATAAATCTTCAGTCTTTTTCTTTTACTACTACTTTTCTCCCTTTCTCACAATACGAGAACTCATGGACATTCAATGAAATTGCTGAGCAGCCGGGTTAGAACGGATAAAAGGAAGTACGGTACTTCTTCATCCAAAGGGTAATTAACACATGGAATTCACTGCTACAGGAGATGGTGGCAGCTACATGCATAGACGGCTTCAAGAGCGGATTGGATCAACATATGGAGCAGAGGTCCATCAATGGCTATTAGCCACAAGGTAGAGATGGAACTCTCTGTCCGGGGCAGTGATGCTCTGTATTCTTGGTGCTGGGGGGGGGGGGCAACAGTGGAAGGACTTCTAGTGTCCTGGCCCCACTGATAGATCTCCTGATGGCACCTGGTTTTCTTGGCCAATGTGTGACAGAGTGTTGGACTGGATGGCCAATGGTTTGATCCATCATGGCTTCTCTTCTGTATAAGAATCTGCCATTCTTCTTCTTTTTGCTTAGCATTTTGTGAGGACCCGAGTGCCTGTAAAACACAGCACACAAAACTTGATGCAAGTGTACACGCCGATCACTAATGCTCTTTTGCAGTGTTTTAGCAATCGGCTTGTGCGCATTAGTACCATTGAAAGAGAAAAAGGGATTCGTATCACAGTACTGGAAATCACGTTGCAAAGAGTTAGAAGACTCCCCCTCCCCTTGTGCTTTTATGTTCCGGGACATTTGCTCTGTAGTATATTTTGTTTAGTGCATGGTGTTGTATCTAAAGCATCGGATAAGTATCTGGGGGACCCAGATTCAAATGCTCACTTGGCTGTGGCAGCTTGCTGGTTGACCTTGGGCCTGTCCCAGGCTCTCAGCCTAACCTTCTTCACAGGGTTGTTGTGGGGATAAAGGAGAAGGAGGCAGGTGCTTTGGGTCCCTTATATGCATGCACCAAGGTTCTTTAAAGTTGAACATTAGTGAGACATTACCCCAAAAGACTCTCGATTCAGCCATACCTGCAATGGCATGAAAATGACTTTGCAGGCATTTTATCAACGGGCTCCTTCGCTTCCATATTGTAGGATTCGGGCGGATGTCTCACACGCAGAGCACTTTGTACAAAGTCTGGAATGTAAAAAAACAGAACAGAATGGAGGATTTGATCTGTTTCTTTTCATAAGACCGTAAGGGCAGCCAGGGAGGATCAAAGCCTTTAATTCCTTATCCTGTTTGCCAACTCTGGGTGAGGAAACGCCAGGGCAGGGTGGGCTTCGGGGAAGGGAGGGGCCTCAGCAGGGTATGATGCCACGGAGCTCATCCTCCAAAGCAGGCATTTTCTCCAGGGGAATTGATCTTGGTTGACAGAAGGTCAGTTGTAACAGCGGGAGCAGGGGTGGAATTCTAGCAGGAGCTTCTTTGCGTATGAGGCCACACACTCCTGCTGTAGCCAATCCTCCAAGAGCTTACAAGGCTCTTTTTTGTAAGCTCTTGGAGGATTGGCTACATCGGGGTGTGTGGCCTAATATGCAAAGGAGCTCCTGCTAGAATTCTACCCCTGAGTGGGAGAGCTGTAGGTCCCACTTGGACATTGGCAATCCTATGTTTCGCATAGCAGTTAACCAGATGTCTCCAGTAGGCCCAACATCAGGGGAGGAGGAGGCCTTGGTATTCATGGTGCCAACTCTGGGTTGAGAAATTCTTGGTGATTTGGGGGATGCTGCCCAGGAAAGTAGATTTGCCAGCCTCCAGGTGGAGATCTCCTGGAATTATAATTGATCTCCAAGCGACAGAGATCGGTTCCCCTGGACAAAATGGCTGCTTGGGAAGGTGGAGTCGGACTCTGTGGCATCATACTCCACTGCAGTGCAGTCCCTCCTCTTCCCAGACCCTGTCTTCCTCAGGGTCCACTCCCAAAATCTCCAGGTATCTCAAAACCTGAAGCTGGTAACTCTACGGGGAAGGTGGGTTTGGGTAGGAGTGTGGCCAAACTGGAGTATAATGCCACAGAGTCCTCCCTCCAAAGCGGCCATTTTCCCAGAGGAAGCAATCTTTGTCATCTGGAGATCAGTTGTAATTCGGGGACACCTCCAACCCCGCACCTGGATATTGACAAGAAGAAGATGATATTGGATTTATATCCCGCCCTTCACTATGAATCTCAGAGTCTCAGACTGGCTTACAATCTCCTTTACTTTCCTCTCCCCACCAAAAATAGGTGGGGCTGAGAGAGTTCTTTTGAGAACTGCTCTTGAGAGCTCTGAAAGAACTTGTGGTTGACCCAAGGCCATTCCAGCAGGTGCAAGTGGTGGAGTGGGGAATCAAACCCGGTTCTCCCAGATAAGAGTCCACGCACTTAACCACTACTCCAAACTGGCAAACCTCCTTGGGATTCAGTGGGAAGCTGCCTTTGAACATGAAGCTTCCATTTTGTCTTCATGGCTAACCTCCTTTCCACTGGGAGAAGGATAAAGAAGTCATTCAGAACTTCACAAATCTGAGGAGACATTTGGATGAGGATTTTGGAAACAGCTGAGACAGAGGCCTTGAAAAAGAGAAATCTCGGCCTGGTTGAGGCGAACACTCCTGATGAACAGCCTAGCCCACGCAGTCACCTTTTCATTATGCCCTTCCCTTTGTCTCTGCTCCCTTTCTCCCTCCTCATCTGTGTCTACCTACTTTCTCCTCAGCGGTTCCACCCCCCTCCTCCCCGTTCCTCTCCAGCTTAAAGGCTCGAGATGAACAATCATTTTTCGGAGTTGGGAAGACAGAAGTCCCCTGGCCCCCATGGTGTTCACATTCACCCTGCTATTGTCTCCGTTCTGAGATCTGGCTGCTTTTTTTTTAAATCATGTCTCAAAAAACGGCAGACCCTGTTTGACCAGAGACAGAAGAAAGAAAAGCATACACCGTTGGGGAAAACAATACCTGGTCTCATACCTCCTTTACCTTGCCCTCCCTCTCTCATAAAAAAAATCTATTGTTTGTCTCCAACTTGGGAGACATAAAAGCTTCTCTCCGCCTCCTCCTGTTCTTCCAGCCTGTGAAGCAATCTGTGACACAAACGGGGGGAGGGGGGGACTGCCGTGAATTCCTCTGGTGGATGTATGTGGCGAAAAGGGATCGTCAAACGTTCCCTAATTTGAGTCTTTGAAAATTTTCTTTACCTTCCCCTGCCCCCTAATGATTCTCTGTTTTTCACTGTTGGTTTTGAAGATGTGCATAAATTATGTATGCAAAAGATGTATAGTCTTTGTATAGACTCTAGACACGCGATGTGCAGTGTTCCGAGGCACAATGTATGGCTAATGCATAGGGTTGCCAGCTCTGGGTTGGGAAAGACTGGAAGATTTGAGGGGCGGAGCCTGGGTAGGGAGGAGTTAAGGGAGGGGACAGCATAACACCATAGACCCCACCCTCCAAAGCAGCCATTTCCTCAAGGGCAACTAATCTCTGTTGTCCAGAAACCAGTTCTAATTCCAGATCTTCAGCCACCAGCTGGAAGCTGTCAAAACAAAGGACCACAGAGTGGAGAACATAAGAACATAAAAGAAGCCATGTTGGATCAGGTCAATGGCCCATCCAGTCCAACACTCTGTGTCACACAGTGGCCAAAAAACTCAGCTACCATCAGGAAGTCCATAGAAGCCCTCACAGTTGCCCCTCCCCAGCACCAAGAATACAGAGCATCGCTTGCCCCAGACAGAGAGTTCCAACAAGACGCTGTGGCTAATAGCCACTGATAGACCTCTGCTCCATATGTTTATCCAGTCCCCTCTTGAAGCTGCCTATGCCTGTAGCCGCCACCACCTCCTGTGGCAGTGAATACCACGTGTTATTCACCCTTTGGGTGAAGAAGGGCTTTCTTTTATCTGTTCTAAACCGACTGCTCAGCAATTTCATATATACAAATAAAAAATATTTGTATGCACAACAAGAGACAATTTAGTAATAGTCAATATAGAACATACAAATCCCAAGTACGAAATATAGACTACTGTGGGTCGATCCAGTACACCATTTCAAATCTTCCTCAGGTCCAAGGATGAATAGGCTGAATCCAAAGAACTTATAGTCCTGTTTGTTGCTATCGCTTTGAAATTCCCTTTTGTTCCCTGTACGGTTAATGTAGGCTTCGATCACTGACGAGTGTTTGTGGTGATTCCCATATAAACACAAGTTCTCGCAAATAAGATTAAGTTCCTCGGAGCCTGGCTTGGCCCCATTCCTGAAGTGATAACAATTATTAAGATTGCAAGCTCTTTGGAGCCTGGTTTGGTCCCACTTCAAAGCAATAGCAACAAACAGGACTATAAATTCTTTGGCTTCAACCTATTCATCCTTGGACCCAAGGAAGATTTGAAACGGTGTACTGGATCGACCAACTAGAAGTTGGCAACACTAATAATGCTGCTTCTCAGGGCTTTTGTGTGTGTGTGTGTAGCAGGATTTCCTTTGCATATTAGGCCACACACCCCAGATGTAGCCAATCCTCCTGGAGCTTACAGCAGGCCATGTAAGAAGAGCCCTGTAAGCTCTTGGAGGATTGGCTTCATCGGGGAGGTGTGGCCTAACATGCAAAGGAGTTCCTGCTACAAAAGAAGAAGAAGAAGATATTGGATTTATATCCCGCCCTCCACTCCGAAGAGTCTCAGAGCGGCTCACAATCTCCTTTACCTTCCCCCCCCCCCACAACAGTCACCCTGTGAGGTGGGTGGGGCTGGAGAGGGCTCTCCCAGCAGCTGCCCTTTCCAGGACAACCTCTGCCAGAGCTATGGCTGACCCAAGGCCATGCTAGCAGGTGCAAGTGGAGGAGTGGGGAATCAAACCCGGTTCTCCCAGATAAAAGTCCGCACACTTAACCACTACACCAAACCGGCTCTCAAAAAAAAACCCCTGCATGCACATTTTATGGGTGAAAATTCCATATAACTAACTGAGAAGGGAAAGGCATTATTCTATTGCTGGCTTTATTTTTATTTTTTAAAAATGTTTTGTATTGGTTTGCTATTTTGTTGATGTTTAAGTTGGGTTTTTAAAGTTCTGTTAGGTGCCTGGAGGAGGTCTCTGGAGAGGCGGCATTGATAAGTAGTTTCTGTGCGGAAGGCAGATTCAGCCACTTCCTGCTCGAAAGACCTCTGCCGGAGACCTTAGGGAGCTTCTGCCAGTCTGAGCCGACAAGACTTACTTAGATGAACCGAGTCAGTCTCATCTGTTTACTGGACTAGGATTTGGGAGACCCAGATTCGAATTCCCACTCTGCCATGGCAGCTTGCTGGGTGACCTTGGGCCTTTCACGCACCCTCAGCCTGACCTACCTCACAGGATTGTTGATGTGACTGGGGGGAACTGGGAGCAGAAAACGATGCTGGAAAAGGCACCCTCCCTCCTAGTCTAGCCCTGCCCCATCCGCCTGCTGCGAAAGGAAAGGAGGAAGAGCCCCCCACCCATGAGAGAAAAAGAAATAGGGTTGCCAAGTCCCTCCGCCACTACAGAGGATGCTCTAGGATTAGTGATAAAACTCTATGGTACCATAGAGTTTTATCGTGAGTCCCGGAGTGTTCCCAGTGTGATGACGTCACTTCCAGGTGATGTCATCACACCATGGACAGCATGCAGCGACGGGGCTCTTCAGGAGTGGGAATCCCCCAGCGGCCTGCTCCCCGCCGGCGGGTTGGAGTCCTCCAGACCGGGGGATCTCCTGCCCCTGGCGGGAGCTTGGGAGCCTTAAAAGGAAAGGAGTAGTCTTGCTGTGACTTCTGTTCAGCTCAAGCATTCACAAGGGCTTCTCCCTGCTGCCCTTTCGTAGGTCAGCAGTTGCTGATTTCAGGGTTTTTGTCCCCCCCGCTGGTGTTGAGGAAAACCAGGCTGAGTTAAGAACGAGCCCCTCATCAGCATTGCCAGCCTCCAGGTAGGGCTTACAGCCAGACCTACAAATGATCTCCGTATGACACAGATCAGTCCTCCTGGAGAAAACAGCTCCTTCAGAGGGTGAAGCTTAAGGCATTCTCCCTGCTGAGCTCCTTCCCCTCCCTGAACTCTGCTCTCCCCCCGGCCCTGGCCAAATTGCCTGGAATTTCCCAACTCGGAGCTGGCAGCCCGACCTCCAAATGATGTATAATTAACATCTGGAATCGGCCGCCAGGATTGGTGCTGATGGCCACAAGTTTCGATGGCTTTGAACGAGGATTAGAGGAATTCATGGGGGAGACATCAATCAACCCCTCTTAAGCACGGGCACTAAATGAAACTCCACTGTTCGCAAGCGGCGTGGCGCTGAATACCAATGTTGTGTCTGTGGGTCAAGCCGGAGAGGGAAGCCTGGTTCCTTCTGTGGCCTGCTCAGGCCTCCTGGAAGCACCTGGCCGGGCATCGTCGGAATCAGGATGCAGGAATGGATGGACCATTTCGGTGATCTCCCAGGGCTCCCCTTGCGTTCTCGGGATTACCCCCAGCCACCTCGTAATTTGCCAGAGAGATGAGGAGTGTCGCCGCGGCAAAAAGAGAGAGAGAGAGAGAGACATGCTCTCGTTTGGTCACAAATAGACTCTCCGTCTCTCTGAGTCTGCGAAAGGGAACTGGGGGGTGGGGGGAGAAAACCTTGAAAAGCATAATGAACGTATGTTTTATGCTTTTTAAGATGTCGAATGGAGTACAAAAGTTCATCTTTAATAGGAGGGCAGCGCCGGCTGCTTAGAGCGGCAGTTTGACACAGATATGGAGCTTCAAATGCCTTTGAAGTCGCGTCTGATTTTTCATGCCGCCTGAAGTAACTCCCTTATTTATGCGGCAGCTGGGAAATGGTCCCCAGACGGCCGGCTCTCTTTGCCAGGGCTGGCTCAGAAGCTGGATGCTCAAGCTGCAGCCCCTTGCTTGAAAAGCTATTAGACAGTGTCTCGGTCTTCGGGGGCTTCCAGCCCTGTTTTCCATCCTCCCCCCCTCCTCCTCCCGCTTTTCCTAAAACTATTTCTCGGTAATTCCGACGTGTTGGAACTGCCTTCAAAGGATTTGCGCGGGGAGTTTGCTCGGGGAGCAGAAGGTGAATCATTTTCATTTGTTTGAAAATGGTTTGGTGGGTATTTGCAGGAAGAGCTTCGAGAGGGAGTCGCAGAAGTGACTCTTTCGAAGCCCGGTTTGGGAGGGCCCTCCAAAATGGCTTCCTTAAGGACCAGACTCGATGTTCGAAGCAAATAGATATGCCCTATTATTACTCTGGCACTGTGGCCTGGAGAGCCCAGGCTTATCTGACCTCATCCAGTCTTGGAGGCTAAGCAGGATCAGCCCTGGCTAGCAGTGCTCCCTCTAAGCTGGGTTAGTGTGAGCTAGCTCACAGTCTTTTTAGCCTCCGGCTCACACATTTTTGTCTTAGCTCAGGAAGGATGGCCCTGGAGCAAACAAATCGATGCAGGAGCTCACAAACTCTACAGCTTAGAGGGAGTACAGTATATGGATGGGAGACCATCAAAGAAGACCGAAGCATGGCCAACCATCTCTGAACGACTCCTGCCTAGAAAACCCTACAGGGTGCCCATAAGTCAGCCGTGACTGAATGGCACTTTCCACCACCATTACCTTGACAACCACATTTTAAAAATAGAAATAACTGCATTGAAAGGAGATGGCCAGAACCCGAAAACTGATATGGAGGGAGGATAGAGTTGTCTGGGAGCAAGGGACATAGGAGGCGCTGTTGCTGACTGTGTGATGTCCTTACAAGGGAAAGCCAGGAAGGAAGGAAGGAAGGAGAGGTAGAAAGAAAACAGCTTTAACTTTAAATGCATTCTCCAAGCCAGCCGACGAGGTGGTGGGGGCTTCAAGAGCCACACAATGTGTGTGAAAGAGCCACGTGTTTGGCTACCTCTGGGCTAGACAATATAGATGTCACCTAATCTGTTTATTTTTAAATAGCTGCCGATACTTTTGACAGTCATCTCCATTCTCTGCTTTTCATTCTGACTGTTTTGTTTGTGGCGTTTTGCATGCTGTGTGAAGGCTTAATGCAGTTATTTCTACGCCTTAAATATGCGTATCATATAATACTGATTTACTGAGGCACAAGCCATGTTGAAAAATGCATAGATTAGAGGCAGGGAAAGATTTGCTCTTCATTCCCTACTGCTGCAGTCCCTCTGAGTAACAGCAGGGGTCCTCCTTTTCAGGGCAAGCTGTAGTAGAGCAGCTAAATTGGGTTGGGGGGTGGGGAGAAGCTCCCACTGCCAAAGGCCTCCATTGTGGGGGGGGGGGGAGCAGATTGCACTCCCTCTGGCTGTGCTGTTCAGCCAGCAAAGAGGACGGAATGACGGAGCACAGGAAGAAACCATGCAGTGCCAAAGTTGCGTGCAAAGAGGCAGATGCTCCCGGTCACGAAAAACAGAGAGGAAAAGGCGGTAACTTCTGCACTTCTAGCTCCGTGGCAGAGCGCCTACTTTGCACGGACTTGGGACCCCCCAAGCGTTTTGAGTCAGTGGGCATCTTTGGAAGGCTGACACAGGGTGGGGGCTCGACCACCAAATGGCTTTCACAGGAGGCAGAACTCCAGCCCAAACTGTCAGGGAGCAAGGTTATGCATAGCTCTGACCGTAGCCCCATCAGCATTTCAGATAGAAGTTCTGTATAACAGGAGAGACACAGGGCATTTTTGGTAGGAAAAAACACAGCAGGGGTTCATTTGCATATCAGGCCACACCCCCTGATGCCAAGCCAGCTGGAACAGCATTCCTGTGCGTTCCGGCTAAAAAAAAAAAAAAAAAGCCCTGAACAGAGGTAAAATATTTTCTTGCATAAGCCCGAGTGTACATATTGAGCTCGGGAGCCCCATGGCACAGTGGTAAAGCTGCAGTACTTTAGTCCAAGCTCTGCTCATGACCTGAGTTCCATCCCGGTGGAAGCTGGTTCAGGTAGACGACTCCAGGTTGACTCAGCCTTCCATCCTTCCGAGGTCGGTAAAATGAGTCCCCACCTTGCTGGGGGGAAAGTATAGATGACTGGGGAAGGCAATGGCAAACCACCCCGTAAAAAGTCTGCCGTGAAAACGTCGTGATGTGACGTCACCCCAGAGTCGGAAATAATTGGTGCTTGCACAGGAGGACTACCTTTCCCCTTTTTTTACATATTGAGCTAGCTAAGAAACGCTCACTTGACAGTATCTGTCCGATCTCCAGTGGCCCATCAGAAGCCCTGTTGCCCTCACCCACTTTCTAAAAACACTTGGAAAGGTAGAACAAATGAGTCCAGTAACACCTTTTAAGACCGATGAAAGTTTATTCAAGGTATGAACTGTCATGTGCAAAGGAGCGAGGCTATGCGTAGCTCTCGCTGCGGCCCTTCAGCATTTCCAGCATTCCGATTCACAACAAGGAAGGAGCAAAATCAAAACTGTGCAAGGAGGCGAAATGCAACATCCCAAACACAAAAGCCCACGCCCTGAATAAACCTTTGTTGCTCTTCAAGGTGTCACTGGATTCAAAAATTTTTTCTCCTGCCTCACCTCAACATGGCTGCCCACCTAGATCTAGCCTCCTGGAAAGGTTCTTCCGAGTGCTGCGGTTCCCATGAGCACCACATTGCTTACTGCTGTTTTGTTGCTGAACTGCTCAAGACTGTAGTCAGAAGAGCAATAAATGAAATGAAACTGGACAAAGCGGTGACCCGTTGACTGATGGTCGATTATGGCCCTTAAGGTTTCCCTTCCATTTCATATCCTCAGCACCTTTCAGGCCAACTTAGTTTTATTCAGAACGTAAGTTTTGCTCAGTTTGTTAATTTTACTGTTCTGTCATCACATCCCTGCAAAGCTTCCAACCCCCCCCCCCCCGATGCCACCCTCCCCAGACTCCACCTCCAAGTCTCCCAATAATTTCCTAACCTGGAGTTGGCAACCCTACTTGTTTGTCCAGCAGAAATCATCCAAGAGGCACATTTGAGATGCTTTTGCATTTCACCTCCCTGCACGAGTTTTGATTTTGCTTCTGGAGAGCCAGTTTGGTGTAGTGGTTAAGTGTGCAGACTCTTATCTGGGAGAACCAGGTTTGATGCCCCACTCCTCCACTTGCAGCTGCTGGAATAGCCTTGGGTCAGCCATAGCTCTCGTAGTTGTCCTTGAAAGGGCAACTTCTGTCAGAGCTCTCTCAGCTTCACCTACCTTACAGGGTATCTGTTGTGTGGGTGCGGGAAAGGTGAAGAAGATTGTGACCGCTCTGAGACTCTGAGTATAGGGCGGAATATAAATCCAATATCATCATCTTCCTCTTCTTCTTCTTTTCTCCTCCTCCTTCTTCCTTGTGTGAATCGAGCCTAGGATGTCTTGATTTGCCAGCCATTTTCACCTAGTGATTCCCACCCCCCCGCATAAATGCACTTTGCATTTTTTTTTAAAAAAAAGTTTGTGTACAATAGAAATAAATCTGCAAAACCAGGAGAAAAAATAAGCACAAAACCCTAGACAAAAATATCAGAAGCAAACGTTAAATGCGACGCAACAGGCAACATCGGCTCATTCCTAAAACTGCTTTCTCTTCCCGAGAAAGCTTCCCAGGTGAATTCCCCCAGGTGTGAAAAGCACAGAAGCCAGGCCAGCAGGGGAAAGGTGGCCATCCTAGATAAAAGCAGAATAAATGTTTGCTTCCCAGCAAGGAAGCCCAGGCCTCAGCGTGGCTAAGCTGCTAATGGGGCCTCCAGCCAGGGAGAAGGCAAGCCCGGGGGCTGCCGCTGCTGAGGCCTGTTGGGGAAGATGCAAATCCCGTGTGCCCCAGGGGACCGACAAAAGGAATAAACCCCTCGGAGGGAAATTAATAGAGCAGAAAATTCCAAATGGCGTGGCAATAATTTTTTTTTCGGTTTAAAGAGGGTCCCCTCGAGTTACGTTTGAAGCTGCCACTGAGGTTCCCCGTTGGCAAATTGCCGTCTTGGCCGCGGGGCCTCCAACAAAGTTTAAAAAAAGGACACGGGAACACAAAATAGGAGTCGATTGCATCTTTAAGACCAACTTCGTTTTATTCAGAACGTACGCTTTGCTCAATTTGTTAATTTGACTATTCTGTCATTGAATCTTATACTTGTACCGTTTTACCTTCTAAATCACTGCCGACCAGATAATTTCACTTCACTGTCATCGGTTCTTAAATCTGTACCATTTTGCATTCTAAACCACTGCCTGCCAGCTATGTATGGCTCTGCTCACTGTGCCAGATTCCTCGTCTGACGAAGCGTGCTTAGAGAGCACACGAAAGCTTACGTTCTGAATGAAACTAAGTTGGTCTTAAAAGGCGCAACCGACTCCTATTTGTTCTACTACTTCAGACCAACACGGCTGCCTACTTGGATCTATCTACGGGAACACAAAGACCGTTTCAGCTCTTGCTGTGGCTGGGCTGGGGGAGTGGAAAGCCCGTGGGAGTGGAGAAAGGACTCAGTAGGGCAAGACATGAAAGGGATGGAGATGAAGCCCGGTGGAGAAGGAGTCCATGGAGGTGTTGAGCAACCGAATGAGTCCATGGAGGCGGTGAACAGCCGTCCAGGTGTGGCCACCTCTGGATGGGCACAGTGGGTGGGGGGATATGAGTGTGCGGATGAGTGCACGTGCGGAGATGTGGGGGGTGCTGCTTTGGGAATATACAGAATGCAAGAACTTCGCTTTCAGCAGGCAGCACGAAACACTGCTGCGGGAAAAAATTATTTATTTATTGTCTTTTTCAGCTGCCCTCCTCTGCATTGCGGACCTGGGGCGGCAACCCGCAGCAAGCCAAGGTTCCATGGAAGATTTAAACAAAAGCATTAAAAACAAATCCATTTTCAGTTGCTGTTTCAGATGGCGTCCTCAACCGGTTTTTAAATCCCCCCCCCCCAATTAAAATAAGAAAGGTAAAGATAGTCCCCTGTGCAAGCACCGGGTCGTTACTGACCCATGGGTTGACGTCACATCACAAGGCTTTCTTGGCAGGCTTTTTGTTACGGGGTGGTTTGCCCTTGCCTTCCCGTCATCTACCCTTGACCCCCAGCAAGCTGCGAACTCATCTTACCGACCTCAGAAGGATGGAAGGCCGAGTCAACCTGGAGCTGGCTAACTGAACCCAGCTTCTGCCAGGATTGAACTCAGGTCATGAGCAGAGCTTGGGCTGCAGTACCACAGCTGGCCACTCTGCTCCACAGGCTCCTTCCCCCCTCCCAGTTAGGGGGCAGAAAGAGAGGAATGAAACCAGGTTGGGTGGAGCCCTAAGCCTGGCAGAACACATCCACGGGGCAGTCTCTGCAGAACTGCCTTAAATCTTGCAGGGCTCAGATATGCAGACCATCTGGGCAATCCCCCAAAATACAAATATCTAGATGTTCACTCCACTCAGTCACAGCTGGGGAGAGTTCAAAAAACTCTGTCACGTCTCCCTGGAAAGCACGACGCTCACGTTCTGCTCTGTGTTCTCTAGACAACAGCCCTACGAGGTAGGTCCAGGAGAAACAGAAATACTAGTCGCCCAGTGGTTAGCATTTAACCCTTGCTCTCCCTCTCCAGCCTCTTCACTTTACTGCCTCTCTTGACAAGCCATGCTTTCACACGTTGTAAACAATGCAGCTTCAATTCACTCCACTGACCATTTGTGTGGATTTTGCCTTTCCACGCAGTGAAAATCCAATTGCAAAGTGCTTTGAAAGGAGGTCAAAAGTGCATTCTTTTGTGTGGGTGAAGACACCAAGAGTGTGGTGTGGATCACATGAAGGAAGCTGCCCGCACTGCCCTCAGCTCTGGGAAGAAAGGATGGAATAAAAATGTGAGAGAAAACCCCGAACTTTTTCCTCATGACAGGCTCCTATTGGGAACTCTGACGGGGAACATGACCGCGTCCCAGAACTGCCATCCCTTAACATTGCCTGAGGAGAAAGCAGGTGATTGCATACATTAGCAACTGGCTCAAACAAATGATCCTTTCATGTGGCAGACAGCTCTATTAGCAGCAGCGGGAGGAAGGTTGCAACCGTCCGGCCCTGGGAGCGGCAATAGCAACACGTGGACACCAGGTGGAGCCAGTGACATAGGCTTGTGCCCCTCATGCAGGGCAGCCCCGGAGAAAGATCGGTTCCCTGACTGACAGAAAGGCTCAGTAGTTGAGAAAGGCTGCAAAATCAGGCTCCAGAGCATCAAGGGCACGCAAGATGCTCAGGCCTGCAGCAGACAGTTCGAATGGAAGACTGGGGAGTCGGGACTGCGGATGCTTTCAAAGTGCTCCTGTTTGGATTTCAGAGGCCCAGGTTCCTAAATCTTCTCTCCAGAGTCCTGTGTTGCTCTGCTTGTTTATTTCCAAATTTTGTCCAAAGCACCGGGCACGCACTGTCTTGGTGCATGCACTGCCTTGTGGCATTGTTGTGTTACCGGCAGGCATGTGCAAACTGCACAGCTGTGGTGTGGTGGCGACGTATACCATGTATACATGGCCGTGTATGCCGTGTATACCATGCGTTTGCTGTGGCCATGCATGCATGCACATTTGCTGTGAAGTCTGCTGTGCCTTGTGGCAACCTGATAGGATTTTCGAGACAAGAGATGAACAGAGGGGTTTGCCTCGGCCTGCCTCTGCAGAGTAACTCTGGGCTTCCTTGGTGGTCTCCCATCAAAGTCTTAACCAGGGCTGATCTGCTGAGCTTCCAAGGCCTGACGAGATCAGGCTAGCCTGAGCCATCCAGATCAGACTATAGG
Source organism: Heteronotia binoei (assembly GCF_032191835.1). NCBI lineage: Eukaryota > Metazoa > Chordata > Lepidosauria > Squamata > Gekkonidae > Heteronotia > Heteronotia binoei. Next base: position 16,085,341 of record NC_083240.1, on the reverse strand, counting down.
GGAGGGACGGTGTCTCAGTTGCAGAGCATCTGCTTGGTAAGCAGAAGGTCCCAGGTTCAATCCCTGGCATCTCCAACTGAAAAGGGTCCAGGCAAGTAGGCGTAAAAAAACCTCAGGTTGAGACCCTAGAGAGCCGCTGCCAGTCTGAGTAGACAATTCTGACTTTAATGGACCGAGGGTCTGATTCAGTATAAGCCAGCTTCATATGTTCTTATTCACAGATCACTCCAAAAAAAACATTTCCCACTTCTCTTTCCTAGTCTGAAAAATGTACCAAGCCCAGGGCTTTTTTTTTTTTAGCAGGAATGCACAGGAATGCAGTTCCGGCTGGTTTGGCATCAGGGGGTGTGGCCTAATATGCAAGTGAGTTCCTGCTGGGCTTTTTCTACAAAAGAAGCCCTGACCAAGCCTACTTAAGACTGCCTCCCGCCCCGCCCACCATTTTCATAACCTGAAATGCCCAGGAAGATGCTTCTGTTTGCAGGCCACGATTCACGCGGCTGGCTAGCAGAGGCTTCAGGCTAAGAACCCTTCAAGGGCTTGCCCCTCCGGCTGTGCATAGGTTTGAATACCTGCAGGCAACAGCAACACCAAAGTCAGCCCAGGTGATGCTCAGTCCGAAAACCAGTTTGGCATGATGGTTAATTTTTAATGAAATTGACACACACACACACACATATATATATTAATGTAACTGATTTTACTGTTGTACATGTGTAGCCGCCCTGAGCCTGCCTTGGTGGGGCGGGCGGGATATAAATTAAATAAATAAATAATACATTGCCCTGAGCCTGGCACTGGTCAGGATAGGGTGATTTATCAAATACAATAAATAATAATAATAATTAAGAGTGGCAGGCTCTAATCCGGAGAGATGAGTTTGATTCCCCACTCCTCCTCCACAGGCAGGCAGCTGGGTGACCTTGGGCCAGTCACAGTTCTCTCAGAGCTCTCTCAACCCCACCGGCCTCACAGGGTGTCTGTTGTGGGGAGAGGAAGGGAAGGAGATTATAAGCCACTCGTAGACTCCTTTGGGTAGTGAAGGGTGGAGTATAAATCAAATCTCTTCCTCCTCCTCCTCTTCTTCTGCTGCTGTTTCTTCTTCTTGTGCTATTGCAGCAGCAGAAGAAGAAGACTACATATTTACACCCCGCCCTTCTCTCTGAATCAGAGACTTTGACCAGCTCACAATCTCCTTTATCTCCTTCCCCCACAACAGACACCCTGTGAGGTGGGTGGGGCTGAGAGGGCTCTCCCAGAAGTTGCCCTTTCAAGGACAACTCCTGTGAGAGCTATGGCTGACCAAGGCCATCCCAGCAGGTGCAAGTGGAGGAGTGGGGAACCAAACCTGGTCCTCCCAGATAAGAGTCCACGCACTTAACCACTACACCAGGCTCTCTCCCAACTCCCTTCCCTACTAGAAATGCCTCTGGCTATGCCCAGGGTCAAATCCCTGCAGGCAGAGGAGAAACCAAAGTCAGCCCCAAGTGTTACTCGACTCAGCTGCCACTGCTGCTAACAGACCAGCAGGCGCCTCCCTGTTTCCTTCCCTGCCACAACAGCCCTCTAAAGTAGGTTGGGTTGAAGGGGAATAAGCAGTCTGCCCCATAAGCCTCATGGCAAACAGGGATTTGAATCTGGGCCGTCTGAATCTGTCCAACACTCTAATCCGGGGGGCCTCAACTTTTTAGGCCCTTCAGGAACCTTCGGAATTCTGACGCAGTGTGGAGGTCACAGCAGCAAAATGGCTGACGCAGGAGGCGGTGCCAGCCCCAACACGGTTTCTGTCCCACAGTGAAGATCCTTGTGCTATGGGAGCAGCTGCCACCCAAGCGACATTTTTAAGAAATCTGCAGAGGCACTTAGAAACCTTGCTGGAGAAAAGCCTCCACTGACTCTGCCAACTTTCTAAAAAAACAACAGCTGACTGGCACCAGGAACAGTGTTGGCAAGCACCGTGGTGCCCTTGGGCACCAGGCTGGGGACTGCTACTCTAACCACCACAATGATCCTCTTAAGGACTAGTAGCTTAATAATGAGGTTCTCTCTCTCTCTCTCTCTCTCACTTCTGCTGAAAATGGAGAGGGCAGTGAGCACAAAACATCGAGCAGTCCCCAGTTTTTAAGGAAGGAAGATATCCCCATGAGAACTGGCGAGTGGATATTGGAACAAGAGAAGGGACCAACAGAGAGAGTGAAGGCAAAGTCAAGGGGAAAGAAGAAAGGCAGGAAAAGGGGAAAGAGAGGGCAAGGGGGGGGGGGGGACTCCCGTGCAACTGCTGCTGTTTCTGCAGCTCTTTTGAAGGCATTCATCTCCGGCTCCCCCTGGAAATTGTGCCTGGCGTCTTTAAGGCTCAGCTGCCAGGCAAAGGAAAGAGCTGTCTCGAACCGTGTGTGCGTGTCAGTCAGAGAAATCCCTGGCTAATTGCCGTGTTGTGACAGCGGTGGCGTGTAAAGGGCTGTCCGTGTGAGGAAGAGCGTGTCAAGTGCTCCCAGGGGAGGCTGGGATCATTGCTCGCCTGTTACAGCTCACCCCCCTCCCCCGGCCTGGAGTCCAAGGTAGAGAAGAAGAGCGAGGCGCACGGGGTGGGGGAGAGCCAAAGGGAGCCAAAGGGCTCCCAGCTCTGGTTTGCCAGGTGCTTCTGCCTCGGGTTAAGGTGCTGCACTTCCGACCAGCCTTGGGTGTATTTCCTCCCTCCTCCGATCTTAGAGTTCTGGGTTGTCTTGTCCTGTCTCCAAGGCAGAAGGGGTGCAGCATCAACCCTCTAGTCATCTTCTGTATAAAAGACGGGTGTGTGAGAGCCGGGGTCAGGCTTACCTGTATATCTTAATCTGTGTCAGGGGTGGCCAAACTTGCTTAAAGTAAGAGCCACATACAATAAATGTTAGATGTTTGAGAGCTCCAAGACAAACATCAGATGTCTGAGAGTCGCCGCAAGATGGAAGGAAGGAAGGAAGGAAGGAAGGAAGGAAGGAAGGAAGGAAGGAAGGAAGGAAGGAAGGAAGGAAGGAAGGAAGGAAGGAAGGAAGGAAGGAAGGAAGGAAGGAAGGAAGGAAGGAAGGAAAATAGATGGGAAGGAGAGGTGGAAAGAAAGCAACTTTAACTTCAAATTCATTCTTCAAGCCACCAGCTGCCTTGGTTTGGAGAAGTGATTTAAAGAGACAAATGCCTTTTCCAAGCCAGCTGATGGGGCGACGGGGGCTTCAAGAGCCATGCAATATGTGTGAAAGCCACGTGTGGCCACTCCTGATCTGTACAGTGCAGTAATGTAGGAGAGAAGCTGACATAGAATAACCCCATCTCATCAGATCTCGGAAGCTAAGCAGAGCCAGTACTTGGAAGGGAGACCACCAAGGAAAGCTCTGCAGAGGAAGGCAATGGCCAGACGCCTCTGCTTAATCGCTTCCCTGGAAAACTCCTTGTTGAGGTCACTTTACACCCACGCACAGCGCAGTATGTCTCAACTTTCCTCTAAGAAATGCAGCATATCGTGCATGTTTTCCTTATCCTTTTTTAAAATATCCTCACAACTCTATAAGGCAGGTGCTGTGGTGGCAGCTGCTGCCAAACGAACATTTTTACAAACAAATCAGCATAGCCAATGACATTTCCGATAGCCAATCGGAAGCCTTGCTGGGGCCCTAACCTGAATAGCCCAGGCAAGCCTAATCTCATCAGATTTCAGAAGCTAAGCAGGGCCAACTCTGGCAAGTCCTTGGATGGGAGACCTCCTTGGAATACCAGCAGTCAGGAAGGCTGGGCAGGCTTTACTCAGCCGTCTCTTTGAATATCCTCCAGGCCCCCAGTAGGGGCCAATCATCAGAGGTCGCTTTGACTTCCAGGTGCAGACACACACACGTGTGCACACTCACACATAGAGAAACATGTATGTAATACCCTCAAAAAAGAAGCCTTGCTGTGCAAAGGCCCTACCTGACCCCCCCTTTCTTAGAAACACTTGGCAGGTGCCAGAAACTGTGTTGGTGGGTGCCGGGATGCCTGTCCCACACTCTGGCTCTTATAATTCCTTCAAGTCATGCATTACACGTCCGGTTGCTCAGCATTCCTCATGTAACACTGCAAAAAACCACCAAAAAACAGGTTTTATGTGATCATGAATGATGAGTGAATCAGTATTCCTTCAGGTGCCCTGTCTTATCCATGCACTTTTGGACTTGGGAGTGTTGCAAAATCCCCACCAAACACTGTGATGTGACCGAATGAGCAGCTATGTCATTCTTCTTTTAGTTACTGAGGGACTTATTAGTAAAACAATGCACAAAAAGAACCAGATTGGGTTTCTCAGGGCTCGCATGAGCGTTGCTAAGGGCAAAGCTGAAAGCTGCAGAACCAACAAGAAAGAGAAAGTTTGTTTGGTTTTGGTCATGTTTTATCAAAGCGCATGTGTGCATTGTTCTAAGCAGAGGTGGTCAAACTGCAGCTCGAGAGACACATGTGGCTCTTTCACACATATTGTGAAAGCCCCAACACCCCACTGGCTGGCTTGAAGAAGGAATTTCTCTCTTTAAATCACTTCGGCAAGTGACTTGGAGAATGCATTTAAAGGTAAAGTTGCTTTCTTCCCATCTCTCCTTCCCTCCATTCCTTCCTTCCTCTCTTGTGGCTCTCAAACATCTTGCATTTATCCCACGTGGGTCTTACCTTAAGCAAGTTTGGCCACCCCTGCTCGACAAGGTGAGCAAAGGGAGATACAAAGGAGCAAAAGGAAAGGAATCGGTGACTGTTTTCGGTTCCAGAATTAATTGCAGAAACTGAATTTTGGGGGAAGTGTCAAGAACCGGTCTGCAAGGCAGAGGGATGCCACGAAAAGTTACAACCGCAGAGGGAAATCTGTCCCATTCCCGCTTGTGAAACGAGAACCGCCAAGAAGCGTCCCTCCTCCCGCTTGTTCCCACCTTGTGTCTGCTTTCCAGTTCCTCCTCTCTTGTCTTTGCGCGGCGAAAGAGCAGTCCCGCCTCTCTGGGCCCCCTTCAGAAACAGCCTCTCCTTTCTGGCTGCAGGCGGCGCGGGCTCCCTCCCAAAGCCCAGCCGCCTCCTGCCCGCACGCAGGCCCGGCAGGCGAGGGCGAAGAGGCCCAGCACAGCGGGGCGCATTGATCTGTTTGCATGTTTCCGTGACAAGGTTTTCGTGCCTGGCTGGTGTGTGGATGGATTCCATTCCCTCCTTGTCACCTCGGTTCAAGCTCAGGCGGCAGCGATAGCGTGCCGGGAAGATCCCTGGGAGTCGGGCGCAGCTGATGCCAGAGCGGGGAGGGGGAGGGGGGGCAAGGCGGAGAGCAGGCTGGCCTGGCAGGAGAGGCGGGTTGGGGCATCCCAGAGGGCGACAGGGGGACACGGGCAAGGGGCTCAACTGAGCGTGAGATCCCTCCCCCCCCCCCGCCTTGCCTTTTTGGGAGGTTTTCTCTTTTCCAAACAATCTTGGCTGGATTTCCACACACACACACACCCCTTTCACAAAATCTTGGGGTTGCCATCTTTTGAACCGTCCCCTTTAGCTGTTCTTTTAAAGGCTGTTTAATCTGCAGCAGTTAGTCGGGTGTGCTCTGCGCTAGCCAAAGCTGGTTTCTGAATACTAAAACCTGAGAGCCGGTTTGGTGTAGTTAAGTGTGCTGTCTTTTATCTGGGAGAATCGGGTTTGATTCCCCACTTCTCCACTTGCAGCTGCTGGAATGGCCTTGGGTCAGCCAGAGCTCTGGCAGAGCTGTCCTTGAAAGGGCAGCTTCTGGGAGAGCTCTCTCAGCCCCACTCACCTTACAGGATGTCTGTTGTGGGAGAAGAAGATAAAGGAGACTGTAGGCTGCTCTGAGATTCAGAGTTCAGGGGTGGGGTCTAAAGCCAATGTCTTTTACTTCTTGGGCGCCATCCTCCGGCTGACACAGAAGCCAACACACCTGGAGATTTGAGGTCCAGCTGTTGAACCGCTTGGAAAGGGATGCAGGGCAGAAGAGAAGACCCAAAGGCAGAGTACGTATTTATTTTAATTTATTTAGTTTATTTATACCCCACCTTTCTTTCCAGCTGGGACCCAAAGTACCTTATGCTGTTCTCTTCTCCATTTTATCCTCACAACGACCCTATGGGGTAGGTTAGGCTGAGAGAGTATGATTGGCCAAAGGTCATCCAGCGAACGTCTGTAGTGCAAATGGGGAGTCGAACCTGAGTTCTTCCAAATACTAGCTAGCCCAAATACTCTTAACCCACTACACCACCTCGGGATAGCATCGCCATCCTCCAGTAGGGTTGACAAGTCCCACATGGCCTCCAGCCCCAAATTGCTTGAGCATCCGGGAAAACCTATGTTTCCTATGGAGACTGATTCCCATAGGGTATAATGAAGAATTGATCCGCTGGTATCTGGGGCTCTGGGGGGCTGTTTTTTGAGGTAGAGGCACCAGATTTGCAGCATAGCATCTAGTACCTCTCCCCAAAATACCCTCCCAAGTTTCAAAAGGATTGGACCAGAGGACCCAGTTCTTTGAGCCCCAAAAGACGGTGCCATTGGAGGGAAGACATTGAAAAGGTGTGCGGTCCCTTTAAATGTGATGGCCAGAACTCCCTTCAGAGTTCAATTATGCTTGTCACAACCTTGCTCCTGGCTCCACCCCCAATGTCTCCTGGCTCCACCCCCCAAAGTCCCCAGATATCTCTTGAATTGAACTTGGCAATTCTATTGGCCATGGCAGTTGCAAAAGGTGAGTCTTAAGCGGGCAGGCACTCCTTGGAGGCTGAGGACAATGAAGCTCGGTTCTCCAGGACGTCCTCTGTCCCACCTGTCCTTTGGCCAGTTTTCCCGTTTTACCTTCCCCCCCACTTCCAGCTGCCAACCAGACAGGATGTCACATCAAAGTGAGCGCATTTGTTTCTGCTTGTTTGAAGTTCATCCCTCACAGTTGGTATTCCGAGCGCAGTGCCCGCTTCTCCGCTCCCACAACAAGGCCTCACCGCCTCGTTGTTAAATTATCAGAGACACACGGACCCAACAGTTTTCATCTTTTATTCATGATCTTCTGCCCAGGCAAAAGTGTTAAAATTTCGAATGGGGGCGGCGGTTGGGGGAAAGGAAGATAGAACAACAAATTTCACAAGTGCTTTTACTCCAGTGTAGATGGGCACAAAGGAAGGCAATGGTCAGGCAGCCCTTTGGGTGTAACGTGGCACCAGACACACCGCGGAGGTCTCAGGGTAAAGCATGAGGTAGAGTTGCCAGCTCCAGGTCAGAAAATACCTGGAGGGACGGTGGCTCAGTGGTAGAGCATCTGCTTGGTAAACAGAAGGTCCCAGGTTCGATCCCTGGTATCTCCAACTAAAAAGCATCCAGGCAAGTAGGCGTGAAAAACCTCAGCTTGAGACCCTGGAGAGCTGCCATTGACTGCTACCCCCTCCTTTCCCCATGACTAGAAAACCAGTCCATCCTGAAAAAAGCAAGGCTAGAACTCCCCCTGCCTTTGCTAGTATCTCCAAGGAATACCAAGGCCATGACGCAGAGGCAGGCAATGGCAAACCATCTCTTGCCTTTAAAAAACATCTCTTGCCTTTAAAAAAAACCTCTAGTTCGCCACCTAGTGGTACATAACTCTAAAAGAACTAGAACTTCTGGATGCCAGACAGTCTTATGATTCCCCGGCTATTCTCTACACAATGCCGTATGATCATGAATTAACGTCTCCCCTCAGCAGCTTGCAACGGTTTTCTCCTTCCGTTTTGTCATCACCGCAACAGCAACCCTGTGAGGTAGGTTAGGCTGCCAGAAAGTGATTGATTCAAGGTCACCCAACAAAATTCCTTGGCAGAGTTTGGATTCAAACTTGGGTCTCACTAAAAGTCGGACTAAAACATCATGCTGGTTCTTTTTTTTCTGTCTGAACTGCGCTGCTCCTTTCGACGAAGGAATCACAACTGGCCATGGAGCAGCAAGGTTGCGGAAGGGAACTTTTACAAGGAAAAGGTGAGTGAAACTTCCCCAGTACAACTCTCTCTTCTGGTTATCTGTTGCACAAGGATGACATATTGTGCCTTCCGCTAATATCCCAGAGGGGATTGTCCTCTAGAAATATTCGTGACGGGCAACACCAAGCAGACTTTCCTGGTGGTGGAAATGTCTAGGGGTGGAATTCTAGCTGGAGGGCCTTTGCATATAATAATAATACTTTTTATTTGTATCCCGCCCTCCCCGCCAGGGCAGGCTCAGGGCGGCTCACAACATACAAATGTAATATACAATAAAACCATACATAGTGATTACAATTATAATTATAAAATCATCATTAAATCAATTTACAAGTTGTATTAAAATTAACATTGTGGTGCTATAACTTAGGTCTTTAGTAAAATTCAGTGGCTAAAAACATGTCCAGCAGCGCTTTCTTGGCTCGGTATTAGGTGAAGGCTACTTTGAAGAGGTAGGTCTTACAGGCCCTGCGGAATTGATCTAAGCATCATAGGGCCCGTACCTCTTCTGGGAGTTGATTCCACAGCAGTGGAGCTGCAATGGAGAAGGCCCGATCCCGGGTGGTCTTCAATCTGGCCTCCCTTGGCCCAGGGATATTCAGCTGGTTCTTTCCAGCTGACCTCAGCGCTCTCTGGGGCTCATATGGGAAGAGACGGTCCCTCAGGTAGGCAGGTCACACACCCCTGATGTAGCCAATCGTCCAAGAGCTCACAAGGCTTTTTTTTTTTTGTAAGTTCTTGGAGGATTGGCTATATCAGGGGTGTGCAGCCTAATATGCAAAGGAGCTCCTGCTAGAATTCCACCTCTGGAAATGTCTGCTTTGGGGAATAAGAGGACAGGAGATTAGGGTTGCCATCTCAGGGTTGGTAAATTCCTGGAGATTTGGGGGGGTCGACCCTGGGGAGGGGAGGAACCTCAGCAGAGCAAAATCCCATAGAATCCACTCTCCAAAGCAGCCGTTTTCTCAAGAGGAACTTGTCATTTGGAGATCAGTTGTAATCAATACTCCCTCTAAGCCAGGGATGTCAAACATGTGACCCAGGGGCCAAATCAGGCCCCCAGAGGGCTCCTATCAGGTCCCCGAGCAACTGACTGTCATCTGCTTCCTTCTCCCTCTTTCTTGCTTCCTTCTGCATCACATTTTTCTTGAGCAAAGACAACAAATATGTGAGCTGGAGGCTAAAAAAACTGTCAGCTAGCTCACACTAACTCAGCTTTGAGGGAACACTGGTTGTAATTCCGGGAGACCTCCAGGCTCCACCCGGATTTTATCCTAGAGTTAATCCAGGAGCCCAAAGACAGTCAATGAAAACAAGGAGGCAGAGGCAGGCAGTGAATGGAAGAGTTTTATTTTCCAAGGACAGGAATAGAAAGAGCAGCACAGATGAGTCTCCCCATGGCAGCACGGCAATAACCCCCATCTCATCCCTATGCCAGGGTCCTGGGACAAACCAGCACCATTCTGGGGAGCTAAGTCTGTCCGGCAGCTTCTTCTCCCCACATCCACCCTCTTCCTCCCTCTTCCTAGGAGTCGCCTCCAAACTGGCTCCCTTTCTGCGCTTGCTATGCGAGTCCCATTTTCCAGAGAGTCTCAGCCATTTGCCGGAGACCAACGGAGTAGTTTCCTCCGCTGACTGGAGGTAAGTTTGAAAACAGCGTATTGCATTTCTTCCCACCCTGGTTAAAAATAGACCTTCCATAGGAAGAAGAAAAAGAAAAGAGATGCTGCTGTACAACTGTAGGGTCAGGGCTTTTTCTGAGCAGGAACACACAGGAATGCAGTTCCGGCTGGCTTAGTGTCAGGGGGTGTGGCCTGATATGCAAATGAGTTCCTGCTGGGCTTTTCCTACAAAAAAGCTGTGCAAAACAATGGTGATGTCGGGGTGTGTGGCCCTAATATGCAAATAGGTTCCTGCTGGGCTTTTTTCTACCAAAAAAAGAGCCCTGTGTAGAGTAGAACTGAGGTGGTATCATTTGCCCTGCGGAGATGGCCAAATTCAGCCATGATTATTGCGTTCCGATAATGGCTCTCATTTCCCTTCCAGGGACTGGTGAGTCTCCAGCCCCACCTGCCCACAAATCAGCTCAAATGGATCCTGTGAAGCTACTGGATCAGACCACCGGCCATCTGGTCCAGTACAGTAGACGACAACTCCTTAAAGTCACAGAGGTTTACTCCAATTCAACACATTCCAGTACTTGAAACTGCCTTATATTGGTCTACCAAGGTCAGTATTGTCTACTTAGACTGGCAGCATTTCTGCAGTGTCCCAGGGGGAGCTGAATTGCATCACTTCCTGCCTGGTCCTTTTAACTGGAGATGCCAGGGATCGAACCTGGGACCTTCTGCATGCCAAGCAGAGGCTCTTCCACTGAACCACGGGCCCTCCCTTTCTGTTCTGCTGTCTGACATCCATTCACATGGCACCACATCCTGTTCATAGAGGGTTGCCAATCCTCAGCGGGGGCAGGAGATCCCCTGGTTTGGAGGCCCTCCTCTGCTTCAGGGTTATCAGAAAGCGGGTTGGGGGGGGGGGGCTGAATGTCCGCTGTACCCTATAAAGACAGGTCCCCATAGGGTATGTAAACAAGGAGGCTGACAGCTTTTAAATGGTTCCCCGTAGCTGTCCCCTTTCACATCAGTGGACTCCGCAGCAATGATCAGGTGGTTTTACTGATCTCCCTGCTGTGATCAGCTTCAACTGAACATTCCTGCAAATTAAAACTCCATTAAAGGGACAGGGGTCTGTTCTTCCCCACCATTTTCTCTGCCATGGCTAGTCAGCAAACGTTGGAAACATGGACGAGCCAGAAGTGGCAGGCAGCGTGCAAATGGGTCAAGTCCCTGTTGTGTCCCTCAGACTGAAAAATGTCCTTTCACAAGAGAAGGCACAGATATGATTGGGGCCATTCTGCCTGCAAGGCATGTTTTCTCCCTTGACCTATGGTCTCCAGGGCTTTTTTTGTAGCAGGAACCTCTTTGCATATTGGCTACACATCTCCTGATTGGCTACACACCTCTTGATGTAGCCAATCCCCCTGGAGCTTACAGTAGGCCTTGTACTAAGAGCCCTGTAAGCTCCAGGAGGATCGGCTACATCGAGGATGTGTGGCCTAATATGCAAAGGAGTTCCTGCTACAAAAAAAAAGCCCTGGGTCTCACTCATCACATTCATCACACATGGCAGAGAGGAGCCTGGCTGTGCTTCATAACTTCCTCCAGCAGGCAGCGAACCTGGGGCCGGCCTTTGGCACTGCTTGCTCACCCACAGGTATGGAGAAGAAGCAGATTTTGGATTTATATCCCACCCTACACCCTATACTCTGAATCAGAGTCTCAGAGCAGTCCCAATCTCCTTTACCTTCCCCTCCCTCCATGATAGACACCTTGTGGGGTTGGTGGGGCTGAGAGAGCTTTAACAGCAGCTGCCCTTTCAAGGACAACTCTTGGGAGAGCTATGGTTGACCCAAGGCCATTCCAGCAGCTGCAAGTGGAGGTGTGGGGAATCAAACCCGGTCAGATAAGAGTCCGCGCTCTTAACCACTACACCAAACTGGCTCGCTCTCTCTCAAACTGGAATCACGGAGGCCAGGAACGAGAAGAGAACCCCAGCCACCAAATGAGAACCCCAAAGTTAGGTGAAGTCCCCGATACAAGTCCCAGACTGAAAAATGCTCCTGCTCCCACTTCCATGAATCGAACTGGGGTCCTGTGTGCAAATTATGCGCTCTACCACTACACCACGGCCTCATTCCCTTCTGGGAATGTGCATATATTCTTATGGCAAGGAACTCACTGATAGCTCCAAAGAGAGAGACCCACCTCAGAGCTTCCCTTTCTCATCTGGGGAGGAGAATATGTTATGGGGCCATTTTTGTTCTTTACATTAAAAAAAAAGAAATGGGAATAAATTTGAACCACGGTAGAAAACCCTATTTACAGGGAAGGTCATGAGGAAGCTGGAGTCTCCTTCCTGCTCTATTTGTCTCGTGCCTTTCCTTCCTCAGTTCCTCCCCCCCAGGGCTTTTTTTTTTGTAACAGGAGCTCCTTTGCCTATTAGGCCACACGCCCCTGAAGTAGCCAATCCTGTTGGAGCTTACAATAGGCCCTGTACGGAGAGCCCTGTAAGCTCTTGGAGGATTGGCTACATCAGGGCGGATGCGGCCTAATATGCAAAGGAGTTCCTACTTCAAAAAAAAAGCCCTGCCCCCCCCACCCCCGCAAAGGTATCATGACAACCTGTAACAGAGTGTCTGGCTTACCAGGGGGACGTACTGACCACTGTAGAATAACTGGATTGCTCACACCCAAATCTCTGTCTGGAACCAGACCCCTATGGAGTCCCCATCAACACCCCCCTCTACTCCTAGGGCTGCCAAGCCCCCGGCCCAGGCAGGAGTTCCCCCGTCCAGGAGGTTCCCAACCCACCGGCCCACATTGGGCTAGCAGGGGGAACTTCCCCCGACATTGTCGGCGCAATGACATCGTCCTGAAGTGATGCCATCACGTCAGCGATGCCGCGTGTGGCCACTCTAGGCATTTCTGGAAAAACTATGTTTTTCCTGGATGCTCTAGCCATCTGGGAGGCTACCATAGGTACCATAGGGTTTTCTCCTTCCCAAATGGCTAGAGCATCCTGGAAAACCATAGCGTTTTCCCAGAAACTCCTAGAGCGGCCACGTGCAGCGTCGCTGGCACGATGACGTCACTCTGGGACACAGGGGACTTGGCATCCCTCTCTACTCCACAATATAAAATCAGGAAGACTGCAATACCTCCTAGCTAAGCTGGACAAAACCAAGCATGATGAAGTGTGTCCCATTCTGATTTTGGAAGGACAGCGACTTTGCATGTCATGAAGAGACTGCATCTTCATCTTGGCTTTGAGAAGAAGTGGAAGAACAGATTTTTACCCCCCCCCCCCACAAGGTCTGGGCTGGGACTAGCCCTTAGCCTGCTGCAGCCACCCAGACTGAGCATCTCAGGAGGATGGTGGTGGTCAGCTGGAATCTAGGAAACCTGAGTTTGCGGGCTGAAATCCTGAGCTCACGACCCGGGCTTCAGGGTTCTTGGTGTGAACTGCTGGTGGAATCCAGGGGCAGTGGGCCCGGCAACATTCTCCACTTTGAAGGGAATCTGGTCTGTTCTAAGGAACAGAAGAGGAACTGGCAGTCATCTTTCTCCGCCCTCTTGGGTTCTGGCAAGACCAAGCCCTGCCTTCCCCCACGAGGAAGGATCGTTTAGGGTGCCCCTCAGAGCACAAGCGTCTATTGCAACAAAATGGATAGCCCTTGAAGGGGCTTTAAGAACCCTGATTGTCCTTCTCTGTCCCAGAAATGTTAGGCCCATCACACTTGGCAGAGGTGAGCCTAGCTGTAGTCCTAAATTAACTTCCCCCAGTGGCAAATCATGTCCAAGCTGGCTTATGTGGTTCGGTGACTGCAGTGCCTAGGAAGTCTTCCTCAACAGGTGAGCTCGTGGACTTCGGTGCAGTCCCTTCTCCAAGCAGCAGACCGTTCTGTGTGTCCATCCAGCCAAAATCCCACGGCTTCCACCATCAGCAAAGCAGTGGGCATCTGGCCACCATTCTGTGAGGTCTTCTTCTGTGAGCCAGTGGGAACCAACTGAGGAAGCCAAGAAGGCAGAGTCAGTGTCAGCGCTCCGAAGGAAGGGCCATCACAGATGTCTTCTGGAGCCCATGGTGCTGAGCAGCTGCGACCTCATGATCTGGATGCTGGTCAGAATTTTCCTCTGGTGTCCGACGAGGCTGATGCCCAAGTTCCGCACGTCACTGTGGAAGAAAGAAGAAGAGGAGGAGGAGAAGATTTTGGATTTATATCTCAACCTATACTCTGAATCTCAGAGTGGATACAATCTCCTTTACCTTCCTCCCCCACAACAGACACCCTGTGAAGTAGGTGGGGCTGAGAAAGCTTTCCCAGAAGCTGCTCTTTCAAGGACAACTCCTACAAGAGCTATGGCTGACCCAAGGCCATTCTAGCAGCTGCAAGTGGAGTGCGAGGAGTGCAGAATCAAACCCGGTTCAGATAATTGTCTACGCACTTAACCACTACACTACACTACACCAAACTGGTTCTCACCCTGACCTGGAGGAGGAGGAGGAGATTGGATTTATATCCCACTCTTCACTACCCAAAGGAGTTTCAGAATGGCTTAAAATCTCCTTTGCCTTCTCCTCCCCACAACAGACACCCTGTGAAGTAGGTGAGGCTGAGAGCTCTGACAGAAACTGCTCCCTCCAGAACATCTTCTGACAGAGTTATGACTGACCCAAGGTGTATGTGGAAGAGTGGGGAGAACCAGGTTGGACTCCAGCTGGTGTATGTGGAAGAGTGGGGAGTCCAACCTGGTTCTTCCAGATAAGAGTCCGCACACTTAACCACTACACCAAAATGCAACATTCCAGTAGGCCCAAAGAAGACCCAAAGATTAGGGCTGAGGTCTGTCTGGGCATCCTGGAATAATTTTCATCTCTCCCCACTTTTGATTATGTGGGGTGCAATCAAACTATGATGAAAATATTCATTCTCTGTGTTGGTCACCCCTTGCCAAGAGAAGGGCAGCCCAGGCTCTGCTTATTGCATTAAGGAACAGGCACACCTCCCTGAAAGAGGCTGGCCATGGCTCAGGCAAAGAGCTTCTGCTTTGGATGCAGAAGGTCCCAGGTTCAATCCTTGGCATGTCCAGGCAGAAGGATCAGATATGCGCGTCTCAGCAGAGCTGCCGCCAATCCCAGTAGACAATACTGACCTCGAGAGACCAACCGGCAAGCAACTTCATGTTCTGCTACAGCCAGTTTTTAAAAGGTGGTCTCTTTATGGGGAATGTCGCTCTCACTTGGATAGCCCAGGCAAGCCCCATCTTGTCAGAGCTCAGAAGCTAAGCAGGAGTGACCCTGGCAAGTGTTGGGATGGGAGACCTCCAAGGAATAACAGGACCAGGAGGTGGAGGCAGGCTATCTAGACACTTCAGAGAAGTGCCCCAGTAGGGGTTGCCAGAGGTCACCAGGACTTCTAGGCACAAGAGCACAAACACACGCGCGCATGCACGCGCACACACAATGCAAAAATACAAAAAAAATGATGTGGAATGTCCTCCAAGCGCATTGAACTCAGTCGATGTCATGGACTGCCTCCAGGGCTTTTTTTTTTTTGGTAGCAGGAACTCCTTTGCCTATTAGGCCACGCCTCCCTGATGTAGCCAATCCTCCTGGAGCTTACAGCAAACCCCGTAAGAAGAGCCCTGTAAGCTCTTGGAGGATTGGCTACATCAGGGAGGTGTGGCCTAATATGCAAAGGAGTCCTTGCTACAAAAAACAAAAAAAAGGCCCTGACTGCCTCTATTAAGCGGATGCTGCATCTTCTCTGCAGGAACTGATTCTCAGCAGGAAATGCAGAGCCCAAATCCAAACCTCTGAGCTCTAATAGTAAGAGAGGCAGGGAAAAGGGGGCTCTCACAAGAATGGATGAAGCCCCCTTCTGCTGAATCAGGCCCATCAAGGTCAGCCTTGTCTATTCAGACTGACAGGAGCTCTCTAAAGTCTCACGCAGAGGCCTTTCACATGCCCTCTTGCCTGATCCTTTGTTAACTGGAAATGCCAAGGATTAAGCCTGGGACCATTTGCACGCCCAGCAGATGTTCTGTCGCTGGGCCAAAGCCCCTGCCAATTGCATAAATCTCTATTGTGCTTTCCTCACCCACCCCGATGACTTTCTAACTCTCAAACGAAGCAGAGATGTGAGATCAGCAGAGCTCCAGAAACGCAGCTGGGACAAGGCAATAGCGCCTGATCTACTGGGCCCCCTTTTTGGACAAGCCGCTGCCCAAAGACGTACTCGATATTCATTTGCATCACCATCCCGAGGGACGTGTAGCCAGCCAAGGCAAAGTTCTCCTGGTATCTCCCCAGCCGAATGGAGTCCAGCCAGTCTTCGACGGAATTGCAGCTGGTGAAATCGATGCAGGCTCGCTCAGAGATGGTTTGGGTGAACCTGGAAGCAACGGGGAGATCGCAGTTTGTTTGTTTTTTGTCTGTTTGTGGCAACGGCAAAAAAAAAAAATCAAATCAAATCTGGGCAAAGGATGGAGAGGGGAGGCACAAGATCTTATCTGGTACCAAGGCCCGATAGGGGATTCCATATCCACAGGACATTTCAGCCATTTCCCTTACACAGTATGAGTCAACTGGTGGTCTGGATCCCCTGCCAGCTGGGGTTGTTTTGTAGAAAAATAAGTGGTAGAGCTCATTAGCATAATTCATTAGCATATGCCACCCCCCCACACACATCAAAAGCAACCGATGCAAGAAAGGAGCCCCAGGCGACTGAGGCCTGCTTGAACTGGCTAGAGATCCAGCCAGCCCAAGCAGGCCTTGCTCGCCTGGGGCTCTCCTGGGCCACCACCACCCCCAGTCAAAAGGCCAGCAAGCCACTCACCACCCAAAATCGCATAAGAAGTGGAGAAAAGGTGATGTGGGCTTCTCCAGGGGTTAATGAGGGCTGCTGGGGGTGTGGCGAAGCTCCTGGTGGCTGGCTAGCTGCCCGCTCTCCTAATCCAGGGATTGTTATGCAACTGCATCTTCTATTCAGTGGGGAGGTGGGGTGGTAGATGGGGAGGAGGAGGGGGAACCCTCAGAAAGGTTCAGGAGCTGTGCTCCTGGGAGCTCCTGCTGAATCTGAGTCCTGCCTGCCAGTATCTTTCTGGCAGCTAGACCCACTCATTGCCTTTTCTGAAACAACTGCCGTAATCATTGCCAGGACAGAGATGGGCAATAAAAGGCTCCTCCTGAAAAGGGCACAAGCAGGCTGGCAGGTAGAGAAGATGGGTGTATTTTCTTCACTCTGGACCTTTTTGGTGCCACAGGAGTGCACTTCCCTGCCAGCCGTTCCTCCTGAATTCTGGGTTTCATTCAGCGAACGTTAGTCACAGAATTGGCTTCCTTGCAGTTGACTTCACCTTTCAGTTCCTTTTAATTTTAGCCCTCTTTGCTGCCATCTGGACACATGTGTGTGTGCACTGATAAAGCTCTACACCAGGGGTGTCAAACATGCAGCCCGGGGGCCAAATCAGGCCCCCAAGCAACTGGCTGTCATTTGCTTCCTTCTCCCTCTCTCTTGGTTCCTTCTGCATAACAGTTTATTTTGCCAGGCTCCCTCAACTGCATAGGAGCTACAGAGAAAAACCTCTATTCTTTCCATTGGCTAAGGCTCCTTTCTTGGGGAGGAAGGGGCGGGAAGGCAGAGCTTGCTTTGCCAGGCTCTCTCAGTTGCACAGCAGAGCTACTGATCCAAGCCTCTCTTCCTTCTATTGGCTGAGGCGCCTCCCCATCCTGGTCCCCTGGGGACGGAAGGGAAGAGCCAGAGCTTCCTTTGCCCAGTTCTCTGAATCCCATGGGAAAAATACAAAGAAAGCACCTTTTCCGACCCATGAGTGCTATTGTTTTAAGCATGTTTTAAGATTTTTTTTTTTAAAAAAAAAAATCTTTAATTGTGTTTGTGTCCTTTATAAAGTTTACATCTCTGCTACCTACTCTTAAACAGGTACACATATGGTCTGACCCAACATGGCCTGGCCCGAGAAGGTCAGATCTGGCCCTCATAACAAATGAGTTTGACACCCCTGCTGTACCCTGTTAAAATGTCTTTTTATTAATTAAAATATGCATCCTTTGCCTTTCTGTGGAGACTCAAAAGTGTCTTAGAAACACAACACCAGGTTGCAGAAGAGATCAAAGTAACATAATTCCATCAGCACATTTACACTCTGTCGGGATTCTGCACTGATGTACTGATGTGCACGTGTACTCCTAAATGTAGGAAAAACACCACACCAAAAGAATCATGTACAGCCAGGCCTCAGATTCAGTGGGAGCTCACAGGAGCACAGCTCCTGAACCTTTCTGAGAGTTCCTCCTCCTCCTTCGGAGAGTTCCACCTCCTTGTCCATTGAATAGTAGGTGCAGCTGCATAACAATCCCTGGATGAGCTCCACCACCTATTTTTCTACAAAATGATGGCTGTGTACAGCTTTTTTTTTTTTATTTTGCAGTTTTACCAAGGCACATTTACATTTCTGTGTTATAAAGGGGGACAGAAATACATGAAGGAACTGAAAGCTGCAGCAGCAGATGGCATGAGTACAAGTGTAGAAAATAAAGATAGGGTGATGAAGGATTTCTAATGCAAAGTTCCTCATTGGGAAAAAGAACAGGTAACTGATTTGGGGGTGGGATTTGGGTGAGCAGAATTTGTGAAGCGCCATCTGTTGCAGAAGCCCAGCTTGGATGGACAGCTCTCCTCTGGCCGTAACAGCGAATCTTGGCTCTGTTTTTGTAGGGAAAAGCCAACCGGAACTCATTTGCGTATTAGGCCATGCTCCCTGGCATCGCTATTGTTTTCCACAGGGCTTTTTTGTAGAAAAAGCCCAGCAGGAACTCATTTGCACATTAGGACACACTTCCTGATGCCAAGCCAGCCGGAACCGAGTTCCTATGCGTTACTGCTCAAAAAAAGCCCTGGTTAGAGACCACATACCGATTAACCGTAGATGTACACTTCAGGTTCTGCGGGATGCGGATAAGCTTATCCAGGATGCCCACGATCTGGGAGAAGCGCGGCCTGTCGTTGCGGTCCTTCTGCCAGCAATCCAGCATGAGCTGGTGCAGGGCCGTGGGGCAGCCCATGGGAGCAGGCAGCCGATAGCCTTCCTCCACAGACTGAATGACCTACAAAGGACAGCAGGACAACACAAGCATTACCAGGGCTTTTTTTTAAGCAGGAACTCCTTTGAATATCAGGCCACGCCCCTCTTGTGTAGCCAATCCTCCAGGAGCTTACAGGGCTCTTCTTACAGGGCCTTTTGTAAGCTCTTGGATGATTGGCTACATTAGGGGGGGTGTGGCCTAATATGCAAAGGAGTTCCTGCTACAAAAAAAGCCCTGAAGCATTACCACGCAGGGTCAGACCATCAAGTCCATCTCACTTTCAGTAATCATTCTTCTGACAGTGGTTTCCACGAGAAGCTTACAACATGAGAAGGGTTATGAAGATCCTGCATGTTGGGTTGCAAACTCCTGTATAGCCGCCATATCTTTTTCTAGTTTGTGGAAAGACCTGCTATTAGTAAGCTACAGGACAACATCAGAAAAAGATAATCATGTCTGGGATCCTTGGGGATGATAAAAAACGTAACAAAGCAGTGACCACCTCCCGAAATCTGGGTTTCCTGGTGCCCCTATGCTTCTTCTGTAAGCCAGCTGTTTCCCAAAGCAAAGAGCCATTCCTGGTTTTCCTCCATCTCACTGAAGTGGAAGATGCTTCAGAAGCAC
The DNA here is from genome assembly GCF_032191835.1 of Heteronotia binoei. Taxonomy (NCBI): domain Eukaryota; kingdom Metazoa; phylum Chordata; class Lepidosauria; order Squamata; family Gekkonidae; genus Heteronotia; species Heteronotia binoei. Next base: position 16,066,025 of record NC_083240.1, on the reverse strand, counting down.
CTATGAGGCATCACTTTAGTGTCTGTCTGGAGCAGCCACTTGGAAACAGCTGCTTTCATAGTTAGGTAGGCTTTCCATTCGCCCATCTACAGCAGGTATGCCCTTTGGCCCTAATCTTCTGCCCTTGAAAAACTAAGGCGTGGAAGCAAAAATGACTAGAAAATGGCCTCCATAGTGACACTCTATGAATTTTGTCATGTCTCTATGGTTTTTACCATAGAGATTTGGGGAAGTTCCTAAACCATCACTCAGCAGTGATGCCATATCCTCCCCAAAGTTCACCCTCCCCAAATATCGCCTTCAAAATTTCACAGTATTTGCTGAGGCCATGCTGAGAATCCTAATAATAGGATGCATTTTGTGATTGGGGCCCCCAGGGCAGCCATTTTAGGGTGGCACCCATGCCTTGTTCTCAGAATTTCAGAAGTGCTCACAAACTATGAAACAGAAGACCCCTGAACTAGAGAGACAGCTCAGGTATACTTCTTTACAGGGCTTTTTCTGTAGCAGGAACTCCTTTGCATATTAGTCTACACTCCCCTGATGTAGCCAATCCTCTAAGAGCTTACAGGGCCTACTGTAAGCTCTTGGAGGACTGGCTACATTGGGGGAGGGGGTTTAGCCTAATATGCAGAAGCTCCTGCTACAAAAAAAGCCCTGCTTCTTTATTAAATGGCTGATGAATAATGCAGTGGACAGAATGCTCTCCCTTCCTTATTGTGCTTCCCAAGCACAGCTTTTGAGCAAACTCTCTTTTCTTAAGCACTGAGCAAGCACAGCTGTCTTTCTTACATCCCGGTTGGTCATGTTCCAGTAAGGCCGCTCCCCATAGGCCAGCACCTCCCACATGACCACGCCGAAGCTCCAGACGTCACTGGCTGAGGAGAACTTTCGATAGGTGATGGCTTCAGGCGCTGTCCACCGAATGGGGATCTTCCCACCCTGAAATGCAAAGCGAAGGGCAATGAATTCACAAGGTATTATCCTTCCAGATGTATAGAGGGATAACCAGGGCTCTTTTTGTAGAAAAAGCCCAACAGAAACTCATCTGCATATTAGGCCACACCCCCGATGACACCATTGTTTCACACAGGGCTCTTTGTAGGAAAAGCCCGGCAGGAACTCTTTTGCATATTAGGCCACACCCCAATGCTAAGCCAACTGGAACTGCCTTCCTGCTCAAAAAAAGCCCTGGGAATGACCAAGCATGCCTGAATCCAGCAGCAGCTGAGATCTCTTCCAACGGAACTGTTAAGTCCACCAGAGGGAGGACAGAAAGTGGCCAGATATCCCTCGGCCACGTCTGGACACAGATCCAGTTGAGAGCTGCCTCCCCCCTCCAATACCTTTGATTTATTCGTTGCTTTACAATCTCAACCGTTTTGAGAGGCTACTTTTGTCAGCAAGTGGTATCGCCATACTTGATAGTAAAGCTTGCAGTTAATGAAAAACACGCAATAGGGTGAGGCAGAAACCAGATGGATGTTTCTGCTCGCCTAGAGGGACCCATTGCTTTGGAGAGAAAACATCACATTTCCCTTTCACTCCTACATTGGGGAGGGGGGGGGGTGTAAAACCTAAATCCTAGGAGAAATGTAGACTGCAGATGCATAATACATTACCAGAGAATCCCAGGAGGCAAAGCTCAGGGATGGTTTCCCCACTGGCTGCCAGGCAAGCTCCTTTCTGCCCCCAGCAGCATGAGTGGGGAGGAATGCAACAAAGGGGCTCCCTCTTCTCTTGCACTTCTGCCTCCTCTTTCATCCCCCCCAAGCCACAGATACACCTAGAAAGCCACTTCCTTCCCCTCGGATATGGGAGCTGCAATTCCCCAGCTGTTCCCATCCAAGAAACAGCAGCCAAGAAGAATCCCTGTCTGTGTGTGTGTTGGGGGTGGTGGTGTGTTGCTCTTTCTTTGGCCTGCCTCTCTGAGTCTCAGCTCAGTGCCAGCAATTTGTTTGTGGTTTTCTTTGGACAGGAGAGAAGGAGGAGAAGAAGAAGAAGAAGAAGAAGAAGAAGAAGAAGAAGAAGAAGAAGAGGAGGAGGAGGAGATTGTATTTAAACTTTGCCCTTCACTTGGAGTCTCAGAGGGCCTTACAATCTCCTTTTCCTTCCGCTCCCCACAACAGAAACCCTGTGAGGTAGGTGGGGCTGAGAGAGCTCTGAGAGAGCTGCTCCTGAGAGGAACGGCTCTGAGAAAGTTATGACTGACCCAAGGTCATTCCAGAAGGTGCATGTGGAGAAATAGGGAATCAAATCCAGTTTCCTCAAATTAGAGTCCAAGCTCTTAACCACTACACCAAATGGGCTGTCAGAGACACTGAGAAAAGACTGAGGAATTTCAGAGCTTGTGGAAGGGAAGTGGATTTCCCCTACACCATGAGACTTAAGAAATAACTAGTAGTAGTAATAGTCATCGTAATGGTAGTAAGCAAGACAAAGGAGACCGTGTGGCCGCCATCTTGTTTAATCGTAATGGTAGTAACCAAGACAAAGGAGACCGTGTGACCGCCATCTTGTTTGCAAGGCAGCAATCCGCTGTGCCCTTAAGGTGAAATTACCGTGGTCGTATATGCTGCATCGGGATTGTTCTCTAGGACTCGCGATAGGCCAAAATCGGACACTTTGCAGACCAGATTTCCATTGACAAGGATGTTGCGGGCCGCCAAATCACGGTGCACATAGCCGAGGTCCGACAGGTAGCACATGCCGGCACTGATGCCCCTCAGCATGACAACGAGCTGGAGAACTGTGAACTGCCCATCATGTTTCTGGAAAGAGAGCAGCCCATTTTTTTGAATCTGCGGTATTTCACTAGGCATCTCATGAACATAACTCAGCAGCCCTCAGGTAAGGTTATTCTGTGAGGGTATATAAAAATCTTCAGAACTAGAACCATTAGCCAGCTACGGAAGTCCATTCACGGCACATACATGACCTTCTTCTCTAGATCAAGATCACTGGGAATGTATTGTCTCTTTCAGCAGCAGCCATATTGTGCAGTACTGATAGGCCTATACTTGTGTCACGTAGCCACTACCCTCACCTTTTCATAGCAGTTTTTAAAAGGGAGAGTGATCGATGAAAAGAGTGTTCTATGCCCTTTGAGGAGTGAATGTGGAGGGCAACAGAGCACACCCCACAGAGCATAAAGCAGGCATCACTACATCTATGAGCAACCTGAGATTACCCAGCCTGGGTGAGATTGGGCATAGTGGTGCCAGCTATAGGTTCCTTGGCAGTTCATTGGTCCTCCAGCCCCCCTCTCTCCCCTTCCCCCCAGCCCTCGCCTAATTGAATATTTGAAATCCTTTGCTTGCAACAGCCTTCTTCCAGCCATTTTTCTGTTGGTGGTGCTCTTGAGAAGAAATGCCAAGAGGGGAAAAATGGGAAGAGCCAATAGAGGGAGCACAGCAGATTCAGCTCCTCCCTCCCACTCGTTTTTCATTGTTATGTGGATTCAGCATGGCGGCTGTAGACCAAACAGAAGATAAGAAAGAAGGAGAGTTTGGTTTATCCCCCGCCCTTCACACGGAGTCTCAGAGTGCTTTGCAATCTCTTTTCCCTTCCCCTCCCTACAACAGACACCCTGTGAGGTAGGTGGGCCTGAGAGAGCTGTGACTGACCCAAGGTCACCCAGAAACTACATGTGGAGGAGTGGGAAATCAAACCCAGTTCTCCAGATTAGAGTATGATGCTCTTAACCACTACACCAAACTGGCTCTCTGTCCTCCTGATTCCTCTCCTTCTCCGTCCCCCAGGGATTTAGTGCACCCTTGGAGGCGCAGTTCCCAAGGTGCTTACATTCAATGCTAAGTGCCTTTAGAACTACATTCCCCAGAGTGTACCTAAATGCCTTGAACACTGCTGCAACATTACCCAAGGCATTCGGGAAGAAGAAGAAGGCAACAGAGGGGCCCTTTGCTTTCCCACTGATTGGGTTTGGTGAATTCGGTGGGTGGATCCCCAGAGAGGTTGGAGAAGTCGTGGGTGGGAGACTCGCAGAGTGGGTTTAGTGTACCGGACACCAACACGGGGCTTTCCAAGACATCCCAAGTTTGGAGTACGGCTTAGGGTTTCCAACTCCAGGTTGGGAAATTCCTGGAGATTTGGGGAGGGGGAGCAAGAAAGGTGAGGTTTAAGGAAGAACTCCAGCAGGGCATGGCTCCATAACATCTGCCCTCCAAAGTAGCCATTTTCTCCAGTGAAACCAAACCCTGTCAGCTGAGGAACAGCAGTAATTCTGAGAGGACTCCAGGCCTCACCTGGCGGCTGGCAACTCTGTGGACTCTCAAGAAAGGAAAGCACTTGAGCCCTATCCCAAACTGAGCTGAGGCAGTGAGCCTTTGTCTACTTTCTTGAGGGGCGAGAGGCGAAAACCGCCTGGAACCTACTTATTTTATTTTATTCATTTAGACAATTTATATTCCGCCCTATCCCAAAAAGAGCTCAGGGTGGCTAACAACATTATAAAAGCAATATAAGTAGCAACTAAAACATATCAATATAGGCAATACAATTTGATCAGCTGTTCCTCGGAGGATATAGGCACTCAGGAACTTCTAGCCACTGCTTTTACCCGTCGCCCCCCCCCCCAAGAAAACCCCTACAACCATCCAGTTGCCAACTCTGACACAAGAGCTATCTGGGGACTTTGGGGGTGGAGCCAGGAGCAATGGTGTGACAAGCACAACTGAACTCGAAAAGGAGTTTTGACCATCACATTTAAAGGGACCCGGCTCCTTTTTAAATGCCTTCCTTCCATAGGAGATAATGATGGAAAGGGGCACCTTTTGGGGGGCTCATAGAATAGCACCCCCTAGTCCAATATTTTTGAAACTCGGGGAATGTTTAGCAGAGAGGCACTGAATGATATGCTGAAATTCTGGTGCCTCTGCCTCAAAAAACAGCCCCTCCAGAGCCCCAGACACCCACAGATCAATTCTGCATTATACCCAATGGGAATCGGTCTCCATAGGGTATAATGGAGTGCCCAGCAGACATTTCCCTCTCCCCCCTTGCTTTCTGCTAACTCTGAAGTGGGGGGAGGGCCTCCAAAGCAGGGGATCCCCTGTCCTCACCTGGGGATTGGCAACCCTGCCTAGGCCCTGACCATCCCTCTGCCTCAAGCCTTGCATACGAATAAGACGGAGGGCCCTACCCGAAGGAAGGAATCCAGCGAGCCGTTCTCCATGTACTCGGTCACAATCATGACTAATTTGCCTGCAAGAAACAGAGGTCATGTTAACGGGGAGGTCACTTTGACACAAGAATTGCTCAGCTCTCTTCAGGAGTGGGGGATGCGGTAGACGAGGCCAGCGATTGCCTAGACAGCACCAGCTTTCTGGGGTCACCAAATTGGGCACCCCACCCCCCCACGTGACTCAGTGTTGTTATCAGTGCAGGGGGTGCCAGTACAGGGGGCAGGTCTGGAGTAACAATTTGGCCAAGGAGGCACTGGCCTATGGGCCCCCACGCCTTTAGGGGCCCCGGGGAGCTCCTCCACCCTGTTTGCCCCCTGCTTGCAGCCCTCCCAGCCTGCACACGCAGCCAGCAACTGAGCCGCTCTTTGCTCGACCTGCCTGGTGCGGCTGATGCTGGCGTCATCGCTAAGGTTGCCTCTCTCTGCCTCTCTCTTGCAGCTTTGGAGAGCCAGTTTGGTGTAGTGGTTAAGTGTGCGGACTCTTATCTGGGAGAACCGAGTTTGATTCCCCACTCCTCCACTTGCACCTGCTGGAATGGCCTTGGGTCAGCCATAGCTCTGGCAGAGGTTGTCCTTGAAAGGGCAGCTGTTGTGAGAGCCCTCTCCAGCCCCACCCACCTCACAGGGTGTCTGTTGTGGGGGAGGAAGGTAAAGGAGATTGTGAGCCGCTCTGAGACTCTTCGGAGTGGAGGGCGGGATATAAATCCAATATCTTCTATCTTCTAAAGGGGCTTTTGAGAAGGGGCCTGCAGGCTGTAGCAGGGGCCACAGGGGGCAGGGCAGCCACCCCAACTCTGAAATAATCTGCAAGGGGGGCCCTGAGACATTGACTACCTAGGGGCCTCCACAGGGTTTAATCCGGCCCTGGCAGGGGGTACGTCTAGGGCCAGCCCTGGGGGTAGACCTGGGGACAGTCCCTCCGCCCCACAGCAGGATGAAAGCTGCATCCCGTGGTTGAGCCAAAAAGGCCGTTTCAGTTTGGCAGCCAGGAGCTCGGCAGCTGCCGGTCACCTTTCACGAAGCCATTCTCATTTACCCCCGACAAGATTTGCATGCCATTACCATCCCGCTTTCATCAGGAAGGGTGACCACGGCTATTTTTGTCCTTCCCAAGCCAGGGTGAGTCAGCCAGCCCTGGTGAATGCTAATGCCCCCTTGAAACGGCAGCCACCGGCCTGGGTGCCGAAAGAGTTGGCCCTGCCAGCCGGAGGCCCGCGCACGGCTGCAGGATCAAGTGGCATGAAAGCCGGGGTGTTGCTTTGTTTTCACCCCTTTTCATCTCCGCCAAATGACCGGCTGCGGAGAAGCAAGCTGGAATAAATGGCTCGTTTTTGCTAATGATGTCAATTAGGGAAATGAGGACAGCAGCCAGGGACAAGCTGTCTCTGCTTCACACACACTCCCTTCCTCTTGATCTTTCTGAAAAGAAAAGCAGCATCCAAGAGACAGAGGCTGATTTTGCTCTTCAGGTCTCATTACAACCTGAGCCTTGAAGCAGTGGTGACTGGCATGGCTTGGGAAGGGCCAGGCGTTTAGGTATGAGGTTGTGCTTAGTAGGTTAGGGAGAGGTCCAGTCAACCCCAGGTTAGTGCCTCTTGTCCACCCTACTGCAACAATTGCCGCTCTGCCCAATGGCTCAGGTCCCCCTTTGCCACATTTTGGATCAATCTGCATTGTAATTGGACAATGCCAGGGATGAAAGGGGCAGAAGGGGAAGAGGAAGAAGACCGTAGATTTATACCCCGCCCTTCTGTCTGAATCAGAACATAAGAGAAGCCATGTTGGATCAGAATGGCCCATCCAGTTCAACACTCTGTGTCACACAGTAGTCAAAAAAACAACAACCCACAAGTACCATCAGGAGGTTCACAAGTGGGTCTAGAAGCCCTTCCACTTTGCCCCCTACTTTGCCCCAGAGTTTCAGAGCAGTTTACAATCTCTTTTATCTTCTTCCCCCACCACAGACACCCTGTGAGGTGGGTGGGGCTGAGAGAGCTTTTTCAGCAGCTGCCCTTTCAAGGACAACTCTTACGAGAGCTATGGCTGACCCAAGGCCATTCCAGCAGCTGCAAGTGGAGGAGTGGGGAATCAAACCTGGTTCTCCCAGATAAGAGTCTGCACACTTGGCCGCTACACAAAACTGGCTCAGTGGTAGAGCATCTGCTTGGCTTGCAGAAGGTCCCTGGTTCAGTCCTCAGCATCTCCAGTTAAAAGGACCAGGCATTAGATGACACGAAAGACCTCCACCTGAGACCTTGGAGAGCCAGTACCAGCCTGCGCAGCAGCGTCACTGAAGGTCTGTTTCAGTACAAGAACACTTTTGTTTCTTACATGTTCACGTGAAGGCAACTGGACACTAATACGATATCGGAGAATAGCCCCATGTTGTTTCAGCTTTCCTTGCTGAGACAGATATACCATACCACCCTGAACATGTCCAGTCTCATCCGATATGTCCAGTTAAGTCATCACAAATGATTTCCCTGTTGGCCATAAATCCCTTACCTGGGCTGGCCTGTCATTCTAGCAAACAACCCCTCCCAGACAGACATTCCCTGCTTACCCTTCTGCCAGGGTTGATGGGAATTATCCTTTGCAAGGCCACCCAACTTGAACCGGTATATAAAATGCCCACTGACCTCAGTGACCCAGCATGTTCTGTGCATGCATCCACAGCAGCTCCTGTCTGCCTCTACCTATACCAGGGGTGGCCAAACTTGCTTAACATAAGAGCCGCATAGAGTGAACGTCAGATGTATGAGAGCCGCAAGACATGAACGTCAGATGTTTGAGGGAAGGAAGGAAGGGAAACAGATAGGGAGGGAGAGGTAGAAAGAAAGCAACTTTAACTTTAAATGCGGTCTCCAAGCTGCCAACTGGCTTGGCTTGATGAAGTAATTTAAAGAGGCAAATGCCTTCTCCCAGCCAGCCAACAGCTCCAGAGCTGCAGTTTGGCCACCCTTGACCTATACAATGACAAAGAGAGGCAGTGTGATATAATGGTTACAGTGTTAGGTTGTGATCTGGGACACTCAGGTTCAAAACCACTCTGCAGTGGAAACTTGCTGGATAACCCTGGACCAGCCTAACCTCCCTCACATGCTTGTTGTAAGGATAAAGGAGGAGGAGGAGGAGGAGGATGTAAGCCGCTTTGGGGTTGAAAAGGCAGGATGTAAATGAAGTAAATAAATGAAATGCTGCCAACTGCACAAACACAAATGCACTCAGCATATTATTTAATTGTGGGATATCAAAGCTCGAGAGGAAATAGGCATTATAAGCACATTAAGTTCCATTTGCAAACATGCCCATTTGCAAACACCGGCAATGATTACTCCCATTCCTTGTTCATAAAAAAAATTGCCATCTTTCAGCATGTCTTTCAGCCATGCTGCCCTCATTCTAAAGAGTCCCATCCCTGTTGGTTGTCAGCTCCAGGGTAGGAGATTCCTGGAGATCTGAGGATAGATCCTGGAGAGGGCGGGATTTGGAGAAGGGAGGGGTATCATGCCATAGAGTCTACCCTCCGAAGTATCCATATGCTCCCAGGGAACTGGTTATGATGGCCAACCTCAAGGGGGCACCTGGAGATCTCCCTCTGTTACTGTTCATCTCCAGACAACCAAGATCAGTTTCCCTGGAAAAATCAGCTGCTTTGGAGGGTGGACTCTATTGCGTTATACCCTGATGAGGCCCCTCCCCTTTCCAAATCCCGCCCTCCCCAGACTCCACCCAGAAAGTCTCCAGCTATCTCCCAACACAAAGCTGGCAACCCCAGAACTGACCTCTGCAATCGGGAGATCAGTTGTCCTTCCATGGGATCTCCAGTCACCACCTGGAGGTTGGCCACCCAATGTGTGACATCCTGTTGACGAGGACGGCCTGCTCGACTGTGGCCCTCTGTCAACCCCATGGAACTGCAAGAACCACCCACCAGAGCTCCCCCTTTGCTCTCACATCCTCAAGGGAGGGATGGTGGCTCAGTGGTAAAGCATCTGCTTGGTTAGCAGAAGGTCCCAGGTTCAGTCCCCGGCATCTCCAACTAAAAAGGGTCCAGGCAAATAGGCGTGAAAAACCTCAGCTTGAGACTCTGGAGAGCGGCTGCCAGTCTGAGTAGACAATACTGACTTTGATGGACTGAGGGTCTGATTCAGTATAAGGCAGCTTCATATATGTTCATAAACCTGCCCTTCCAATTCCTATGGTGCAGAGGAGAGCAACGAGGATGATCAAGGGCCTAGAGGAAGAACCCTATGAGGAAAGGCTGAGGGCCTTGGGAATGTTCAGGCTGGAAAAGAGAAGATTGAGGGGGGACGTGATTGCTCTCTTTAAATATCTGAAAGGCTGTCATTTAGATGAGGGCAAGGAGCTGTTCCACTTGGCAACTGAGGATAACACCCGAAGCAATGGGCTCAATATTAGGGGGAAATTGTTTACAGTCAGAGTAGCTCAGAGGTGGAACCAGCTGCCTAGGAAGGTGGTGAGCTCCCCTTCATTGGCAGTCTTCAAAATGTGGCTGGATGATTATTTGTCAGAGAAGCTTCAGGCTGATCCTGCACAGAGCAGGGGGTTGGACTAGGTCTGTATGGCCCCTTCCAACTCTATGATTCTACGGTATCTCTATGATATTCCAAATCCCAACCTGCCCCAGGCCTCACACCTACTTTTGGTCACGACCCCTTCCAAGTGGATAACGTTGGGGTGGTCGAACTGAGCCATGATGCTGGCTTCGCTCAAGAAATCCCGGCGCTGCTTCTCGGTGTGACCCGCTTTCAGAGTCTTCACGGCTACCCGCAGTTCCCTCTTTCCCGGAAGCTTCAGACGCCCGTAGCAAACTTCTCCAGACTCTCCTGTGGAGCAAGAGGGGTAAACACGGCATGTTCAGATGGATGCCCTCCAAGGTTTTTTACCAAGCCGCCGCCTCCGGACCCCCCAGCAGCGAGGCGGGAGCAGATGTTCCTCTCTTCCCCAATATTTATTGTTCCTTAGCTTCCCTGCACTCTGCCTTCCACTCCCCCGAATTCAATTTAGCTGGGAACATTTCTAAAATTACATCTCTAATTGGACCGTGTGCAATTTGCTGCTGCTTTCGGCTCCTTCGGTTCCTGCACATGTTTTTTTTTTGTCTTCTGCATTACTGTGGAGTACATGCACATTGATAAAAGGCTGCTTTCCCCCCCCCCCGCCCCCCCACCAAGAAAGCAAGGCAATTTTAAAAATGTATGGCGTTTTCGGAACTCTGCACACATAGAGTTCCCAGCATGTCTACCATACAGATATTAACCAGACCAAGAAACGGTTAGCTGGAGGACAGCTATCGTATCATAGGGCTTTGGGTTTTACCTTTGACTTCTGATGTTTTTTCACAGACTAATTATATAAAGAGTTTACAGATTCATGTGCGTAGCCGTGCTCATCTGAAGCGACAAAGGAGTGGTGCCTTTAAGACCAACGAAGTTTAATTCTGTGTATAAGTTTTCATGTGCACACACACTTCTTCAGATACATTGAAACAGATTTCGCCAACCGTTACATATGGGGGGGAGTTAGTTGCTGAGAAGGGCTAACTGGAGTCAAGATGCATAAGTAACTGAATGATAAATATATAGGTAAGATCTTATTAAAGCAGTTGGCAAAACCTGTGGATAGCAGCAAATTAGCATACAGATAATTGAAATGTTAACAAACAGATGCAAGAAGTGAGTGACTTAGCATGTCCAGTGAGATAACTCAATATCTCCGTTAAGCACTGGAGGGTTCCATAGTCCTGCGTGTTCGTATATGGATGGTGTTTGCCTGATACAGACATGTGCTTTTGTGCATCATTATCACATCATACAAAAACAAACAATATAAGGGTACACATACTCACATCAGGGCTGCTGTTTTGTAGCGTTGTATCACTTCATTTGTGTGCATCACCATTTGGGAGTGGGGTGGGGGGAAACCCATATAAATGGAAAGCTATCGCAAACTGCTCCTTCCCAGATTGCTGTTTCTACTCTACTCTTCTCCGATAAAGGGAGCTTATCTCCTGAAACTCTTGTTGGTTTCTAAGGTTTGAATCTTGCTCTTCATAGAATTGTGTACCCCACCATCCCTTATCGTAAACTGTTGGCTCCACTTTCCTAGGAAACTACAACTAAGGTTGCCAGCTCTGGGTTGGGTGATGTTTGGGGGGGGGGGGTGAAGCCTGAGGAGAGCAGGGTTTGGGGAGGGGAAGGACTTAAACTAGCCATTTCCTCCAGGTGAACTGACACCCGGAGACCAGTTGTAATCAGTGTTCCCTCTAAGCTGCAGAGTCTTATGGGCAAAAATTCTACTTTGTGAGCTCCTGCATCAATTAGTGTGCTCTGGGGTCATCCTTCCTGAGCTAAGACAAAAATGTGTGAGCTGGAGGCTAAAAATCATGCTAATTCAGCTTAGAGAGAACACTGGTTGTAATCACAGGAGATCTCCAGCTATCACCTGGAGGTGGCAACAATAACAGAGCTTGCCATCTTCTGGGCATGGAGCGGGAGCCGTGGGTGGGTGTTGGGAGAAGGTATTTGTGAATTTCCTTTGTGAGGAAATATATGAATTTCCTGCATTGTGTAGGGAGTTGGACTATCCTGGAGGTACCTTCCAACCAGTGCTCCCTATAGGCTGAGTTAGCGTGAGCTAGCTCACAGAGTTTTAGCTCCCAGCTCACACACTTTTGTCTTAGCTCAGGAAGGATGACCCCAGAGCTCACTCATTCATGCAGTAGCTCACAACTTTAATTCCAGTAGCTGACAACTTTCATACCAGTAGCTCACAAAGCAGAATTTTTGCTCACAAGACTCTGCAGCTTAGAGGGAACATTGCTTCCAACTCTATGATTTTAGGATTCTAACCCTAACTAAATCCCCCAGGGCAGGGGTGGCCGACGGTAGCTCTCCAGATTGTTTTTTGCCTACAACTCCCATCAGCTCCAGCCATTGGCCATGCTGGCTGGAGCTGATGGGAGTTGTAGGCAAAAAACATCTGGAGAGCTACCGTTGGCCCCCCTGTCCCAGGGTCTTTCTCACAGATGTTTGGTATACCCAGAATGATGAAGGGGTGAGAATGTGTAAGAAAGAAGAAAAACACACACCAGACCCGATGACTCTTTCGATTTTAATCCTGGAGGCTTCGATCTCCCGGGTGAACTCGTGTATGGCTTGGCAGGGATCCTCGTAAGTGTGCGGCTCCACGTAGAATTTCGACTCAGGGAATTTCACTGTGGGAAGTTCAGTGCAAGTCAGGGGGGAAGCAAGATCTCAAGGCAGCGATGCAAAGAAATGTCAAACCCCATATCCTATAGAAGGGATTCTTAAAGGGCTAATTTCTAAAATGAGACATGCTTGAACTGGACTTGTCTAAAATTCACACCCTTGAACCCAAAGATATTCTCCTTAACCCCAGATAAATGAGGGCTAGTTGCGGGTGCCAACAGGAAAGGGAATTGAGCAGGGCTTTTTTTATAGCAGAAACTCCTTTGCATATTAGGCCACACACCCCTGATGTAGCCAATCTCCTGGAGCTTACAGTAGGCCCTGGACTAAGAGTCCTGTAAACTCTTGGAGGATTGACTACATCAAGGGGTGTGGCCTAATATGCAAAGGAGTTCCTGCAACAACAAAAAGCCCTGGAATTAGGTACAAACACAGTGGCATTCTGACTGGGGACAAACCATCCCCCTTCCCGGTTCTGTTCATTTATTGTACCAAAATTTTGCTCCAGTCGGCATTCTACTCCTGTTGAACTAAAAGAATTTCTAAAATTTGCTGCAAAATCAGAGATTGCCCTCAACTTTTAGTTTGCCAGTATCTTCTCTTCCATCTGTATTAGCACTACACATATCTGCACTGGCAAAACACTGCCAAACAAACCCAAACACTGCCAAAAAAAAAAAGCAATCTTGAGAATGACCTTACACAAAATTCTTTTTGGCCAGTGTTGTTCTGATGCACCCATGTGCTACTGTGGCTTTGTGAAATATCATACCCCAAAATCCTGATGTGACCGTGTATATAATCACAGAGGGGGTCACTTTTTTTGCAGTGTATCATCAATTTGCAGTGTATTATTTGTGAAACATCACACCCCAAAATCCTGATGTGACTGTATATGCAATCACATAAGAGTTACCTTTTTACAGTGCACTATCCATTTGCATTTGTAATATGTGAGAGACACTCTCACATATTACAAATAACTGAGAGCTTCTGCAAATAACTGAGAGCTTCTGCAAACTACACCTCACATCATTTGGACATAAAAACATAGGGCAGTGGCAAATTCCTAATGCAATAGCTCCATTTTCCAAAACTGCATACATTGTCCCAAGTTCTAAAGTCTGGAAGGAAAGTGGATAGAAAGAAATCTGAAAAGTCAACCCCTGCACTCTACAAGGGTAAGTCAGGCACAGCCCGTTTCATGGCAAACACGTTGCTGAGGCTCAGGGCTTTTTTTGTAGAAAAAGCCTAGCAGGAACTCATTTTCATATTAGGCCACACCCCCTGATGCCAAGCCAGCCGGAACTGCATTTCTGTGCGTTCCTGCTAAAAAAAAAAAAAAGCCATGCTGAGGCTTACTCCTGGAATGATAACAGCAAATGGAGCTGGAAAATAGCACTGGAGCAGCAAATAGCATTGGAAAAAGTGCAGAAAAGGGCAACTAGAATGATTAAAGGGTTGGAACACTTTCCCTATAAAGAAAGGTTAAAACGCTTGGGGCTCTTTAGCTTGGAGAAACGTCGACTGCAGGGTGACATGATAGAGGTTTACAAGATTATGCATGGGATGGAGAAAGTAGAGAAAGAAGTACTTTTCTCCCTTTCTCACAATACAAGAACTCGTGGACGTATATATATATACATATATATATTGGCCACGGTGTGATACAGAGTGTTGGACTGGATGGGCCATTGGCCTGATCCAACATGGCTTCTCTTATGTTCTTAAGAACTGAGACCAAATTTTCAGGGCCCCTGGGCAGGCCATTTGCTCCATTTTGGGGGCATTCATAGACACATTGCCTCCCTCCTTCATGGAAGGTTTCAATGAACTTGGGCAGCACGAGACCCCTGCTGTAATGAGCGTGGCACATGAGTGAGGGGGCGTGGCCCCATTGTGCCCCACTATGGCTACGGGCCCATTGCCATTGCCACTGCTAAGATGTGGGGGGCTGTGGCACTGACTGCAACCTGCTGAAAAGCAGCACTGCCCCCCTCTTGAGGCCCAGTGCCCCGGCAGCTGCCAAACAATGCTTACCCCCAGGGCTTTTCTTGTAGCAGAAACTCCTTTGCATATTAGGCCACACACCCCTGATGTAGCTAATCCTCCAAGAGCTTACAGGGCTCTTAGTACAGGGCCTACTGCAAGCTCCAGGAGGATTAGCTGCATCAGGGAGGTGTGGCCTAATATGAAGAGACGTTCCTGCTAAAAAAACAAAGCCAAAAAAGCCTTCTTACCCCCGATGCCAGCCCCATGACAAGTCTGAAGCTGGACATACGTGAAGGTAACAGGACCCCTCTGCACTCACCCTGTCCATTCTGATAGTGCATTTTCTCCTCGTCAGAGTCTTGGAAAGCCTTGCTGTAGCCACAGTGCCTGCACGCAGAGGGAGACGCAAATCAAGACAGGAGAGAGATTGAAATGTCACCTTAGAGGAGAGGCTGCCGGTCTGGCTTGGGTGCCTGTCAGACAATCTCAACAGTCATTGTCAAAAGTCCACTCAAGTTTGTCCTCTCTGCCTCAACGAAGCCACATTCCAGCAGCGGCACAGGCCAGAGCAGGGTGTATGAGGGGACAGAGGACCGAGGGAGAGAGGTGATTTTATTATGTATGTACTTACTACATTTATAACCCATCTCTCTCCCCAACGGGCACCCAAAGAGAAGGAGGAGGAAGAGGAGGAGGAGGAGATTGGGTTCATACCCTTCTCGCCTACCTTTTCTTGCAGATCAGAAAGAGGAGCAGGGAGACCAGACCGGAGATCAAGGTGAGGCAGATCCAGACGACTGTGGTGGTATCATAATGGCGAGCTACTGGGAAACAAAAGGTTGCGCTGGATTCTAATTTGCTGCCTTCGAGGATTTTCAGAGGCGAGGCTGTGGCCCGATCCCTCATTCAGTTCCCAGTATCTCCGGTTAAAAGGACCAGGCAATAGATGATGGGAAAGACCTCAGCCTGAGACCCTGGAGAGCTGCTGCCAGTCTGAGTAGAGAGTGCTGACCTTGATGGACTAAGGGTCTGACTCAATGATTCTGTAGAAAACAGCTTAGAAGCCAGGAGCTCCTTTGCATATTAGGCCACACACCCCTGATGTAGCCAATCCTCCAAGAGCTTACAAAAAAGAGCCATGTAAGCTCTTGGAGGATTGGCTACATCAGGGGTGTGTGGCCTAATATGCAAATGAGCTCCTCCTCGAATTCCACCCCTGGTTGCCATCCAGGTCGGTGTTGTTTGCTCTGACTGGCATCAGCTCTCCAGGGTCTCAGGCTGAGATGTTTCCTGTCTCCTCCTGCCTGATCCTTTTAACTGGAGAACCAGGGGTTGAACCTGGGACCTTCTGCATGCCAAGCAGATGCTCTACCACTGAGCCAGAGCCCCAGTTTTTGTAACCTGGCCAGAAGAGGTTGTATGTATGTATGTATTTAGATATTTCATAGGAGTTGGAAGGGACCCACAGGGTCATCTAGTCCAATCCCCTGCACAAGGCAGGACCTTCACAAATACCTCCCTCTAAATCCACAGGATCAACATTGCTGTCAGATGGCCATCTAGCCTCTGTTTAAAAACCTCCAGGGAAGGAAAGCCCACCCAAGGAAGCCTGTTTCACTGAGGAATTGCTCTAACGGTAAGGAAGTTTTTCCTAATGTTGAGCCGGAAACTCTTCTGATTAAATTTCAACCCGTTGGTTCTGGTCCTACCTTCTGGGGCCACAGAAAACAATTCTGTGCCCTCATCTATATGACAGCCCTTCAAAAGCTGACAATGCCCAGCCATTTCATGTTGTCCCCTGGGTCTTAGGCGCAAAGCGTTGACCATGAAATTTCTGTAAGAATGTCAATACTCCCTTTTCTACTCCCTTTTCTTTCCAGAGAAGACCCAAAGTGGCTTACAACATCATTTCCCCCTCCTCCATTCTACCTTCCCAACAGCAGCCTTGCAAGGTAGGGGTAGGCTGAGAAAGAGACTGGCTCAACCAAGTTCAGTTGGCAAGTTTCGAGGGATTCGAACCTGGGTCTTCCAAATCCTAGTCTGACACTTTAATCCCTATGCTATGCTGGCTCAGAAAAGGTTGGGAATGTTGTACCATTTTAAGCAATCATGGGGAAAATAACCCAACTCCCGGGTTGGTTTCTAAATTTGTAGGGGAAGGGGCCCCATGCCAAGTGCTGCTGGGCCTCCCCCCGCTCTGCTCTTGGACGCGCTGCTCCCACGGTTCCTCACTTGCTTTGGTGGTCTCCACTTCCATGGCCTGGCTGAACTTGCCACAACCAGCAGAGGTGCGGGCCCGGACTTGGAAGATGTAGCGGGTCGCGGGCTTGAGTCCTGAGACAGTGGTGCTGTTGCCCTTGGACTTCAGCGTGGAGTAACTCTGCATCTCTTTGTCCTAGGGTGGTAAACACAGTTAATAGGTTTACCAGAGAGACAGAACTTGCAGACTTGGGTTTGGAATAGGCACAAGCATAATATATTAGAGCAGGGGTGCAAACATGTGGCCCGAGGGCCAAATCAGGCCCCCGGAGGACCCCTATAAGGTCCATGAGCAACTCATTGTCATCTGCTTCCCTCCTTCTCTCTCTCTTGCTTCTTTCTGCACCACAGCTTACTTTGACAGGCTTGCTCAACTGCACCAGAGGTACTGAGCAAAGCCTCTATTTTCTCCATTGGCTGACCAGCACATGAAGCAACTTATGTACAAAAGCTGACAATGCCTAGCCATTTCACATTGTCCCCTGGGGCTTAGGCTCAAAGCGTTGACCATGAGATTTCTGTAAGAATGTCAATCAAAAGAATGTCAATCAAAAGGCTTGCAACTTACAGACACACACCTGAACAACACCTGAACTCAAGATTGCCACAGCACAGACATTAATCTCCAGATTTTATGTTATCAGAAACTTTTAAATAAACAAAATATTGCAAGAGTGCTCATCTTTTAAGCATGTTTTAGGTTTTTTAAAAAATCTTTAATTGTGTTTGTGTCCTTTATAAAGTTTGAATCTCCGCTACGTGACATTCCATTTTATGACATACATGGCCTGGCCTAACAAGGCCTCATTTAGGTCAGATCCGGCCCTTGTAACAAATGAGTTCGACACCCCTGTTTAATTAGAGGGATGGATGAATCCCTTCCCCCCCACCCCCACCCTCCCGCTTCTGTTTGCATCCTGCTGCTTTCTGGTCCACCATCTATCCAATCTAACTTCCGGTTTAATTTTTATTTAGAGAATGTACACACGATGCTGCCTTATACTGAATCAGTTCTACCACCTCTCCCCCCACCCAGCCAATAAACCAATTACCTTTTCATAATATTTGATCTCATATTCCAAAATGATGCCGTTGGGTTGGTCTGGTTCCTGCCAGATGAGGGTGACGCTGTTCTGACCCACGTTCTCTTGGTGAATGGCCAGCACCTGGGATGGGGCTAAGAAAGCACACAACAGAGAGTCATGGAGGAAAAGAGCTGGGCTTTTTTTTTTTGTAGCAGGAACTCCTTTGCGTATTAGGCCACACACACACACCCCTGATGTAGCCAATCCTCCAAGAGCTTACAGGGCTCTTCATACAGAGCCTACTGTAAACTCTTGGAGGATTGGCTACATTGGGGTGTATGGCCTAATATGCAAATGAGTTCCTGCTACAAAAAAAGCCCTGGGAAAGAGAGGATGTGGCTCAGTGGCAGATCATCTGCTTGGCATGCAGAAGGTCCTGGGTTCAATCCCTGGCATCTCCAGTTAAAAGGACTAGGCGGTAGGTGATGTGAAGGACCTCTGCCTGAGATGCTGGAGAGCCTCAGCCAGACTGAGCAAACAATACTGACTTTGATGGGCCAAGGATCTGATTCAGGATATGGCAGCTTCGTATGTTCAGAAGCAGGGCAACAGGGATGAGACACATCTCATCTGTATATAGATGCATGCAGGGCTTTTTTTGTAGCAGGAACTCCTTTGCATATTAGGCCACACACCCCTGATGTAGCTAATCCTCCTGGAGCTTACAATAGGCCCTGTACTAAGAGCCCTGTAAGCTCTTGGAGAATTGGCTACATAAGATGGGTTGTGGCGACGGGTGGAATTCTAGCAGGAGCTCCTGATGTAGCCAATCCTCCAAGAGCTTACAAGGCTCTTTTTTGTAAGCTCTTGGAAGATTGGCTACATCAGGGGGTGTGTGGCCTAATATGCAAGGGAGCTCCTGCTAGAATTCCACCCCGGGTGTTGCCTAATATGCAAAGGAACTCCTGCTACAAAAAAAGCTTTGGGTGCTTGGTTTGGAACAATTATTAGCAGCAATTTCCATTATCTGGCTGGTGCCTGTGACAGACAGAATGCTCAGCTAGATGGACCACATTCGGATCCAGAAGACGCTTCTGGTATTTCCAAATTAAGAGCATTCCCATCAGAAAACAAGAGGAGACTCAGGGAAACTGAACATTAATTAGGGATGAGCGAACGTTCGGTATCTCGTTCCTTTTGATAGTTGTTTCTATTTTTATTAACGAGTGCGGTTTGCCAGTTTTCACTGTCGGATTTGTATGCGCAGCATATTGTTTACCCGTGCAACTAATAACAGCACTTATACCCACAACATGCATCACTTATCCAGATCATATAGGCATAATCTCTAATGGGGACTTATTTATTCATATTATATTATTTATTGCACTTATATCCTGCCCTCCCCAAACGGGCTCAGGGTGGCTAACAAGAGTCACAATTCGATGACAATTCACAATATGACTGTAAAACATTAAAATATTAAAACAAGTTAAATACCGCTCAAAATACTTGAACAATTATCATTGCACAAATAGCTCTAAAATATGGGTCTAATGGAGAGGAGACGGGAAATTATGTGAGAAGAAAGAAGCATGGGTTTGATTTTCACAAGGCAGAGCTGACTCTGAATTCAAGGATTTTCAGGTCAAAATAACAGGGATGAGAAATTCAACATTGTCCTTGGTATAAATGACCAATATACTATTTTAGTTTTCCCCCTCTGTTGCCACTTTTATTTTATATTTAGGAATTTCTTTGCTTAGTGGAGTAAAAGCAACTTGGGGTGGAGATTTGAGGGGAGAGGGACCTCACAGTGTGAGAGGTTAAAAAAACAAAACACACAATGGCCTTCTGCTGAAAATTGCAGCCACAACGGCTGCAATTTAAAGCTTGTATAAGGGAAGGAGGGGAAAAAAACCTTTCACAATGATCACGAAACTACACATAACAGTGTGCTCACATCCCAGGGCAAAGCTGTCAGTGGAGTCGCAGAAAGAACGCTCAAATGGAGCATTAATAGAAACTCAAACTAGCAATTATCTGTGTGCATTTAGAACTTTTACCTGCATCTCCTTTTCCGTGCGGGAAGCATTACCCTCCATGAATCGAAGGAAATTTCCCAACCTACAAAAACAGTAGGCCAAGACAGACACTCCTGCTCTGAGATACCTATATTTTACAAATCTGCAGGGTAGTTCCGGATTTCATACCTTTTTTCATTTTGCTGATATTTTATGTCAAGGGTTTTGATTCTGTACTTCTGTTTGCTAGTGATTTTTCACTCTCTCAGTTCCCCTCCTTATTAGAGCCCCTCTTCTACATGCCATTTGTTCAGACAGACCCCCATGGTCCCTAGCTTACCGTTTTTGGTGGTCGAGAGGGACGACTTCCGTCCTAGTTCACTAGTGGAAAAGCTTTTTTTTCCAATCCACAATGATAATGCTAATTTGACAAATAATATTGGAAAACATACCCGTTGTACAGAAGGGAGCCTCATTTGGAAGATACAGAAAAGGGCTTTTTTTGTAGCAGGAACTCCTTTGCATATTAGGCCACACACCCCTGATGTAGCCAATCTTCTAAGAGCTTACAGGGATCTTCTTACAAGGCCTACTGTAAGTTCTCGGAGGAGTGGCTACATCAGGGGGTGTGGCCTAATATGCAAAGGAGTTCCTGCTACAAAAAAAAGCCCTGCAAAAAATAACACATAACTGAAGAATTGTGGGTATGATTTACACAAGGGAGAATTTGGGGGTGGGAATTGCAAGGATGAGAAATCAGAACACATCCCATATAGCAAATTTCAAAACTGTTCTCTCTAAATTCAGAAATAGAAAGTACATGGGTTTTAAAGAATGATTTTAAAACAGAACAGATGTATAAGGGCACAAAATTACTTTCTCTGAATCCAGGGGGGAAATAGTAAGCATTTCCAATGATCAATTTGCACTTTATAAAAAACCCCAATTATTTGCATTACTCAGACCGATTTCTGACTTGCCTTACGCCGCTCTCACACGTCTCTTCTCAGTGGGGCTTCCGTCCAATTTCACACTATCTGCCCTGGGGCTGCAACTAGCATACCCTTTTTCATGAGGCAAACAGAAACCTCTAAAAACCAATTTCTGTTTGCCGCTCGAAAAAGGCGATGCTAGTTGCAGCTCTGGGGCAGCTAGTGTGAACTCGCATGGAAGCCCCGCTGAGAAGAGGAGTGTGAGAGCAGTGTAAGGCGAGTCGGAAATCGGTCTCATATATCTTCTAATTTTTTTTTTAAACTAAGTAAATGTTATGTATGTGGACTCAAGTGAGAACTGAATTGGGTGTTCCTGCCTGGCTCTTTGAAGCCAGACGACCAGAGCTTGGGGACTTGGGAACAATGGGCAGCAGAATCCTGAAGCTAAAGCGTGTGGCACAGTCCCTGCTGCCCTGCTCCAATCATGGACCTCCTGCTGGTTTGAACGATCCAATAGAATGCTTGCGCTGGAACCCTCCTGAGTTGTATAAAGTTGGCCCCATTGGCCCAGTTTGCCAGTCTTATGCTTCGCCTTTACTATGCTGAAATCAATAAAGAGCTGACGTTTCACTACCACCTCGCCTCTTCAATCCGTAGAACCCACTATATTATAGTAAAGTAACCACAACAAAGGTTTTTCACACAGAGAAGTGCTGCCTCAGTGTAAGATTATCTGTTTGGCATGTAGAAGGTCCCAGGTTCAGTTTCTGACATCTCCAGTTCAAAAGGATCAAGTTGTAGCTGACGTGGAAGACCCCCCAGCTGAGACCCTGGAAAGCTGCTGCCAGTCTGAGTAGACAATACTGACTTTGATGAACCAAAGCTCTGATTCAGTATTGCAAGGCCTTTTTTGTAGCAGGAACTCCTTGCATATTAGGCCACACACCCCTGATGTAGCCAATCCTCCAAGAGCTTACAGGGCTTTTAGTACAGGGCCTACTGTAAACTCCAGGAGGATTGGCTACATCAGGGGTGTGTGGCCTAATATGCAAAGGAGTTTCTGCTACAAAAAAAGCCCAGGGTATAAGGCAGCTTCATGCGTTCAGGTTACATAAAAGTCTGATCGAACAGTGTCAGCTTTGTCCAATGAAATGCTGAAAAGACGCCTCTCATGGGTCAGTTCTGTAGCACCAGCCCCAGAACAGAAGAGCACATGAGAGCTGACTGACAGGGGCCATCTCCTACCTGCCTGGTTCGTGGTGATGTTGACAGCGGTGAATCTTGGTGGCTCGAGACTCAGCTCAGAGACCCCGTTGACGGCCTCCACCCAGAAGGAGTAGTTGGTGTGGGCCAGGAGATTGGTGACAACAAGAGAGCCCTGAGCCAAATTTGTCTGCTGGGGAATGAAGCGGATCCCAGCACTGCAGGCCTCGCATTGGCCCGAGTCCCACGTGCAACGGCGACAGAGCACGTTATAGATGACATCGCTGCGGCCTCCTTTATCCAGTGGCGGGGACCACTCCAGGGTAACCGAAGTACCATTCACACTGGATAGCAGGTTCAGGGGAGCAGAAGGAGGCCCTGGAAAGGATGGGAAAGAGCAGAATCAGGCTGAGTAGCACTCAAAACCGCAAGGTTTGGGCAGCAAGTACTTGACACAACAATTCTGGTGAAGCTAAAGTGTGTCTCAGTCTGTATTAATCTGTACCGTTTTAATTGTTTTAATGCTGCAAACTGCCTAGAGAAATTAGACGATTCATAAATTTAACAAAATAAATAAATAAATCAAATGTCCCCTTAAATTGAGGGGTGGGGCATGATTGCTGTCTCTAAGAATTTGAAGTGCTGTCACTTTGAGAGCCAGTTTGGTGTAGTGGTTTGATTCCCCACTCCTCCACTTGCACCTGCTGGAATGGCCTTGGGTCAGCCATAGCTCTGGCAGAGGTTGTCCTTGAAAGGGCAGCTGCTGTGAGAGCTCTCTCAGCCCCACCCACCTCACAGGGTGTCTGTGGTGGGAGAGGAAGATAAAAAAGATGGCGAGCTGCTCTGAAACTCAGATTCGAAGTGGAGAGTGAGATATAAATCCAACTTGCCATCCGGGTAATAGCACAAAAATATTAATTTTATTGTTTTTAGAATTTTAATTGTAGTTAAAATGTTATATTATATAAAATGTTATATTATATTAAAATGTTATATTATACAATGTATGTATTGAATTCTTGCTGTTAGCCGCCCTGAGCCTGCTTCGGCGGGGAGGGCGGGATACAAATAAAATGTGATGATGATGATGATCATCATCATCATCTTCGTCTTCTCTTACAGGAGGGCAGGGAGCTGTTCCTATTGTCAGCAGAGGAGAGGACTTGCAAGAATGGGTTTAAATTAAGGGCAAGGAGGAACTGGCTGGATATTAGGAAAAGCTTTTTTACAGGAAGAGTTGTTCAACAGTGGAATCAGCAACCCCACAAGGCAGTCAGCTTCTCCTCGCTGACAAGCTTTAAGCAGCGGCTGGACAAACACGTCAGGAGAGTCTAGTACAGGGGTAGGGAACATTGGCTCTCCAGAAGTTTTTTGCCTACAACTCCCATCAGCCCCAGCCAGCATGGCCAATGGCTGGAGCTGATGGGAGTTGTAGGCAAAAAACATCTGGAGAGCCAACGTTCCCTACCCCTGGTCTAGTAGGTTGATCCTGCAGTGAGCAGGAAGTTGGATTAGATGAGCTGTAGGGACCCTTCCAACTCTATGATTCTGTGATTCCATAAATATCTAGTAAGTATACATGAACCTGCTATATAGTCAGGGCTTTTTTGTAGGAAAAAACCCAGCAGGAACATTTGCATATTAGGTCACACATCCCTGACATCACCACCGTTTCACGCAGGGCTTTTTGTACAGAAACTCCAGGTTCAGTTCCCCAACCTCTCCTGATTAAAAAAAGACCAGGTGATGAAAAAGACTTCCTCTCTGAGTCCCTGGAGTGCCACTGCCAGTCAGAGAAGACAATACTGGCTTTAAAAAGTCTGGCTCAGTATAAGGCAGCTTCATGTCTGTGTCCATTCTAAGCAGGTCCCCAACCCCACTCCATCACCCACATTGCACAGCTTCTTGATCCCCACAGGCATCAGATGGTGGCGATGTCAAGCCACAGCCAACTAATGGCAACTCCAGCAAGGGGTCTTCCAAGGCTTGTGAGCAGCAGAGGCGGTTTGCCACGTGGACTCCATCTGCAGAGCCTTCTTTGGTGATCTCCCTTCCAAGGGCTGACCCTGAGATCTGATGAGATCAGGCCATACCATCCCACCTTCCCAGGGCCGGCCCTCGACTGTCTGGCAGCCTAGGCGAAGCTATCTTCTGGCACACCCCGCCCCCCTGCACTGATAACATCACCAAGTCACATGGGGGGTGCCCAATTCGGTGCTCCCAGAAGGCCAGCGCCCTAGGCAATTGTCTACTTTACCTAGTAGCGAGGCCAGTCATGCACCTTCCCTCCCCATCTGATGGAAGTGGCAGAGCCCATAAAGGGCAGTCCAGGCTATACCATTGCACATTGTGGGAGGGATGACATTTTTTAATGCTTTCCTACAGAACAGACCACTCCAGTGCCCTGCAGATAAAAAATAATGCTGATGCTTCAATAGAGCTAGCCCAGATTTTTTTTTTGGGGGGGGGGGGAAATCTGGGGGAAAGAGGTGGAGATGATGTGCAAGAATGGTTCTGGACATCACACTCCTGCTCAAAAAATTTGTGCATATGTTCTGCCCTGAACTTCTTCGAGAAACAATGAGAAACAAGCTAAATTAATTGAAGGCTGCTAAGAGACAAAGATGGCTTAACAGTGTGAAAATGATATAATTTTTTTTTTAAATTCTCACGTCAACAATTATAAATAAAACAAAGCAAATGCATATTTTTTTAAAAAAAAAAATGCTGCATATGGCATCTATGGAAGTCAGAAAAAAATGGAATAAATATTCATTGTTCATTGATTTGGAAGACGGTGTGGTGTAGTGATTAGTGTGTAAGACTAAAGTATGAACAATTAGCATTCAATCCTGTATTCACCCATAAAATTTATTAGGTGACTTTGGGAGCAGTCACCTGTGTCTTGGCCTATCCTACCTCACAGGGTTGTTGTGAAGATAAAATGGGGGAGCCATATCTAACTCCCACGAGCTGCTTGAGGACGATGCATTAGAGAAATCTACTACATACAAACTGTATAGAAGAAAAATTATAGGAATCACTTCTTGGGTAGTTCTAGGAATTGGCAGAAATGATGGCTTTACCATAGAGTTTCCAGTGATTCCTAGAGTGGGCCCCATGTCACCTCAAGGTTTTTTTCTAGAAGCCACACAAGGGATGCAGCCAATGTTGTTCTCCCCACCCCCCATGTCCCTTTCCCCATTTCTCCCACTTAGGACTGCTCATGCACACATGGCACATGGAACGGAGGGGACAGGGGTACGTACGTGAGCAAGGTGCTGAAGGTGGGTCTTGAGCTGCTCGGTAATAACTGCTCTCACAGCGACACACCTGTGCTGCCTGGCTGTCAGAATAGCTGTGGGGAGAGCATTTGGCACACAGCTGATCCCCAGGGGAAGACTTGTAAAACCCAAGTTGGCAGGCTGAAGGAGAAGGAGAAAGGAGACACATAAGATGGCGGAAGCCTCCACAACTGACTCAGAAGCATTCCTTCTGTCTTGTCAAGTGCCTGGACTGTTGAAATCGGGAACAAAATTTCTCTGCCTCCACAAACACTGCTGGAAGCCGCCAGCCCGCTGACAAGAATCTTCGCCCCTAAGAAAATCTGTTCATTGCTCTATAAAGAAAACCTTATTATTCATTTATTACGAATGTTCGTGGCTCATAATTCTTCTCAAAAGCTCTGGGTGGCTGACATGCGAAGGGCGATGCCACTTCCTCCTCACAAACATCCCTGTGAGGGAACGTGCAGTTGAGAGAATAAAGGATGGGCCTAGAGTCTACTCTGTGAACTTCAAGGGCCAAGGAGGGAATGAAAGCAGGGGTCCAGAACAGTTGTGGATTGTTTTCATAAAAGCAATATAGTTCCCCCCCCCCTCAAGGTCTAGGGCATTTATGTGAATCAATCAAAGGCGTATGAAATGGGGCCCATGCCTGGATGGATTAGGCTAGCCATTACTCATCAGATCTCAGAAGCTAAGCAGGGTCAGCTCTGGTTAGTATTTGGATGGGAGACCACCAAGGAAGTCCAGGGCCGCTACCCAGAGCCAGGCAATGGCAAACTACCTCTGTTCATCTCTTGCCTTAGAAACCATACAGCAGGGGTGACAAACATGCGGCCTGGGGGCCGAATTAGGCCCCCAAGCAAATGGCTCTTGTCTACTTCCTTCTCCCTCTCTCTTGCTTCCTTCTGCATTTCAACTTGCTTTGCAAGTTTGCTCAATCGCACAGGTGCTACAGAGCAAAGCCTCAATTTTCTCCATTTGTTGAGGCTCCTCTCCCTCCTGGTCCCCTGGGGAAGGAAGGAAAGAGCCAGTTTCCTTTGCCCAGTTCCCTGGCTCCCATGGGAGAGAAACAAAGAAGGCACCTTTCAGACCAACAAGTGCGAATGTTTTAAGCATGTTTTAAGGTTGTTGTTTTTTTTTAAAAAAAAAAACTTTAGTTGTGTTTGTCTGTGTCCTTTAAAAAGTTTATAATCTCTGCTACCTAATCTTAAATATGTACACACATGGCCCGGCCCAAGAAAGTCTCATTTATGTCAGATCAGGCCCTCATAGTGAATGAGTTTGACACCCCTGCAACAGGATCTCCATAAGTCAGCTGTGACTTGACTTCACTTTCCACCTCTGCAATATGAAGCAAAAGCTGAAAGGGAGGGAGAAGACTGGTTGAACAGAATACGTTTCTGATAAAACTGCTTCTCTTTGCACGTGGTGAGCCGTGCAAACAAAAAACCACAAGCTTCTGGGACCCTTTCTGCACACACACACACCCCGCCAAAAAAAGCACTTCTTGATATGGGATAAAGGGATGCCACGTGGCAAACCATAGAGTTTGCTCAAATTCCAGAGCACCCCCACAAGGCATCCCCTAGGTGATTACATCATTTCTGGATGACATTATCACATGGGTGACATCATGGGACAGCATCCTTGTTTAGAGAAGGGTTTCCCCCACCCGTCAGCTGGTCCACGGTGGAGAGGAGCTCCTGAAACCAAGAGATCCCGTCCTGGGATCTGGGGGCTGGCAACTCTAGCTGCTTTGGCAGCAGCTGCCGCAACAGTACAAGTGACTGCAGTTGCCATTGTGCAAGCTGCAGCGCCATTGTGTAGCTGTCTCCACCCCCTGCGGCAGCCATTTTATGGCAGCCATTTTTTTAATGTGCCCATCATGCAATATCAAATTTCCAAAAGTACCTGGAGGCTGAGAAGTGTTGGGGACCCCCCCGATCTAAAGTTTGTCACGGATGCATTGCAGTTCGTGATAGCTGAATAAAGCCTAACTCTCTCTGAACCTCACAAAATCTTTTTGTGTGCTTTCTTCCATAACAGGCGAATCCAGGACTGTCGGATAGAGTTGCCACTTGCCAGATCCTCCCTGCGGACCTGCAGAGGATGTTAGAGTTGCCAGCTCCAAGTTCGGAAACGCCTGGAGATTTGGGGATGGCGCCTGAGAAGGCCAGGGACCTCCGTGGGGTGCAATGCCATCGAGTCCACCCTCCATAGCATCCCTTTTCTCCAGGGTTTCTGATCTCTGAAGTCCGGTGATGAGATGAGATTCCTGGGGATCCCCCAGGTCTCAATTGGAGACTGGCGTCTCTAATACCGGACATTCCTGTCTCCTCACCTGCTAGCAAAAGAGCCTCTCCTGAAATCCCTCACTACTCTGCCTGTGCATTGTGCTTCCCCCCTCCTCCTGCTTCATCTGCCCCACCCCTTTGCAGGCTCCTTTCCCTGTCTAGCCCCCTAATGCGTCTTTTTATCCAGCCACCACCTGCTGTGGCCTGTCTCGGGAGCTGACAGGCTTGCATCAGGAAGCAGAAAATGGGATGGGAGGGCCCAACCGAGCCATCTGCAACCTGGTCCATTTGTGCCCCCCCCCCCTTCTCACAGCTCTGGGGACAGGAGAACATCTGCTAATAAGCCGATGGGCTGGCTGAAATGCTAGACGGACCTGTCTGTCAAGGAGATGATGGCTAAGGAACAGCCACTCTGTTGGGTCCGGCTTGGAATTGGGGGCCGCATCGCGCATTTGAAAGTAGTTTGGGGATGGCGGAAGCTGCATTCAAAGCAGCTTGGTTGAGGAGCAGGAGCACAAAGTGACCTACTTCCTAGAAAGCTTCAAATCCAACCCCCTCCAGTGATGTTACTGAAGCACATGTGCACCATTGATAAAACACTGCAAAAAAGCAATTACACAAACAGCTGCAGGGCTTTTTTGGGGGGTAAAAAAAGCCCAGCAGGAACCCATTTGTATATTAGGCCACACCCTCTGACATCACCATTGTTTTGCACAGGGCTTTTTTTGCAGAAAAAGCCCAGTAGGAACTCATTGGCATATTAAGCCACACACCCAGCCGGAACTGCATTCCTGTGTGTTCCTACACACCAAAAAGCCCTGGACGGCTTCATTGTGATTATTTCTGAGATGGGTTTGACTGATGTCCATAGGTGCGCCTGCATACGTGCACACAAAAAGATCCATGATGTAACTATACAGATGATGATGTCAAGATTGTTTTTTTGTAGTGTTGATCAATCTGGACCTTCAGAGCAGGAACACTGGGGAAGGTGAGAAGGCATGCTTGAACTGAAGACCCATTCATCTGACACTTTGTCAGACAATTTAGGTTTGCCAGCTTACTGATCTCCAGCTGGCAGAGATCAGCTCCCCTGGAGATTCTTTGAAGGGTAGACTTTATGACATTATACCATGCTGAGGCTCCTCCCCTCCCCAAACCCCACCCTTTCCCAGATCCACCCCCAAAGTTTCCAGGTCTTTTCCAACACGGATCTGGCAACCCTATGTCTGACCAAGGGAGCTCTGACTCTTGAAAGCTTATACCCTCAAAACTGTATTGGTCTCTACTGGAGACTAATCCAGTACATGCTGGACTCAGATGTCACTGTTCTACTGCAGACTGACTCAGCTACCCTCTGAAACTGGAATGGAAGCAGGGCTTTTTTTGTAGCAAGAACTCCTTTGCGTATCAGGCCACACACCCCTGATGAAGCCAATCCTCCAAAAGCTTACAGGGCTCTTAGTACAGCGCCAGCTGTGAGCTCCAGGAGCATTGGCTGCATCAGGCGTATATGGCCGAATATGCAAAGGAGTTCCTGCTACAAAAAAAGTCTTGAATGGAAGTATCTCTTAAGTCTTGGACTGCTTGTAGTCGGGGCTTTGGATTCTATTAAGAGTTCTTCTGATTGCACTGAGAATGTTGTATGAACTTATGGACATTTATCATAAAGGAAGACAGAGCTTTATTCAAATTTTGGCATTCACAATTATATATGGATTTTGGTAAAGATTGGACATTTTTATGCACTTGGAACGATTGTAGGTCCCTGATGGTTTATTGATGATTTTGGATAATTGACTGTATGAAAAAAGTTTTGAATAAATTCTGAATATTTGAACACTTTTATAGTGTCTTTAGTAATTTGGGGCTTGCTTTCTTTCTTTCTTTCTTTCTTTCTTTCTTTCTTTCTTTCTTTCTTTCTTTCTTTCTTTCTTTCTTTCTTTCTTTCTTTCTTTCTTTCTTTCTTTCTTTCTTTCTTTCTTTCTTAGACTTATATTTTGCCCTTTCCCTTAATGGTCTCAGGGCGGATCACAACATAAACTGAACAACAATAAAAAACTTACCATTTGAATTTAAAACAATACAATAAAATTAGTAAATCAAACAATAGAACAATAAAACAAATAGGTGTATCATCAGGCTGGAAGGGCACATTTCACAGGATACAGCAGTTTTTGGCCCAAAACAAATGATGGTGCTAATAAATAAGATAGCACCATAGTACTCAAATATACTTTGAGTATATTTTCTGCATACTCTTGCATAACCTTCTCCCATTTTGTGTTTCTAACCTCCAGATAGTTGCTGGAGATCTCTGTCTATTGCAATTGATTTCAAGCTGACGGAGATCAGTTCATCTGGAGAAAATGGACACTTTGGAAAGTGAACTCTCTGGCATTATACCTCATTGAAGTCCCTCCCCTCCCCAAACCTTCTCTCCTCAGGCCCCACTCCTCAAATTTCCAGATATTTCTTATTCCAGGGCTGGCAATGCTACCTAATTCATTATTTTGGTTTGAGAACATGCATGGTATTGGAGTGAGCAACTCAGCATGCCTGGATATTGGAGGCCACTAAGGCTGATTCCGCACTAACCTTGCTCTGCGCCAGATTTCCGTTTCTCTCTGAAGCAAGGTAGCAATTTTGCACCAGTTGCTCCGTGCTGCCATTTTGCGTGGGGAAAACGCATGATTTGCCACGTTGCAGTGTAAACCTGAAAAAACAAATTTCCCTGGGTTTTCCCTGCGCAAAATGGCAGTGTGGAGCAACTGGTGCAAAATCCCTAGCTTGCTCTGGAGAGAAATGGAAGCCTGGCGCAGAGCAAGGATAGTGCGGAATCAGTATAAGTGTGCATAGGTGTTATCTCTTGGAATGGGTCTTAACCTGGGAGCTGCTCTTTGACTTCTCTTTCCCTTTGTCCTCTCCCTCACATGGCCTTCCATGGAGATGTATGTCTCAGCAGGTCAGTCGTGTAAATACCACGCTTCCTTACTCCCACATATGGACGCTGGACAAGCTGACCTTTTGTGATAGGGAAAGTAGTTTTTAGAGTAGGCTTCTCTCTCTCCTTTTGACACTAACCTGAATGCGAACTGGATCCACTTGAATAAATGTAAGCAGGGCTTTTTTTGTAGCAGGAACTCCTTTGCATATTAGGCCACATCCCTCTTCTGTAGGCAGTCTTCCAAGAGCTTACAGGGCTCTTAGGACAGGGCCTCCTGTAAGCTCTTGGAGGATTGGTTACATCAGGGGGTGTGCAATCTAATATGCAAAGGAGTTCCTGCTACAAAAAAAGTCCTGGAAATGCCTGAGGATTTTGGGCAGTGGAGCCTGACGAGGGAAAGGTTTGTGGAGGGGAGGCACTTCAGTGGAGTAGAATAAAATAGGTTCCATCTTCCAAAACAGCCATGTTCTCCAAGTGAGCAATATAAGATAATATAAGATAAATAGGACTTAGTGAAGACGTGGGTGAAGTCTTTAAATTCTTAGTGTTCCACTCGTGATGGTACAGAGAGAATAAGGAACCGCTTAAAGACTTCACCCACGTCTTCATTAAGTCCTGCTTGAAGAGGCTATCATTCTTTGTGACCGTTGAGACTTTGTGGGGAAAATTTCAAGAATCTTCAGTGATCCTTAGTTTTGTTTTTGTTTTACTTCACTAAAAACGCATATTTACATGCTTTGCGTGAAAGTTTTATTGCTTCCGGTAGTTATCTTATATTGCTTAACTTCACACCAGCTCCAGTTGTATTTACTATTACTATGTTCTCCAGGTGACCTGATCTCTGTCACCTGGAGATTGGTTTTATTCTCAGGAGATCTCTAGCCACCACCTGGAGATTGGCAGTCCAATGGCTAGGGCCAGTTGTGAGTGGTAGTGCACATGGCATCGATTCGATAGGTCTATCGCCATGCCGTTATCGACACTACACATTGGTAACAAACAGATTGTGGAAATAGCTTTTGTCAGATGTAGACCACTCCGTAGATCTACGTCCAAGTCACGTCTTCTATACCCGCCCAGGATGACTCTTGTCTGTTAGGAAAAAAAAACCTGCCATTCATTAGATGGACTCCAGATGTCTCTTTGACATCTCTTCATTATTCAGAGAGAATATCAACTAGGGAAGGGGGGGGGGGTCCTCTGTGGATGGTGACGGCTGTGATAGGTTGAACTGAGCTGACAACCCCAGGACTCTGTGACAAGCTCTCATCTCTGGGGAGGTGCCTTGTGGTGACTTGTGAGGGCCAAGAGATCCTCTCAAAACCGGCATTCATGTTCTCCGATCTGACTTTTTTGAGAGATTGTAGTTTCTGAGGGACAGCCAGGGCAGGCCCTGGGTTCTGTGGAGGCTGACTTCTGATAGTTCCAGGGTCGTCCCCTGGTTAGCATAAGTGACAGAGACACATCACAAGAGTTGGGAACAGTCTGAAGCCGTTCAAGACACAATCCCTGTGAAATACAAAGCTCTCCAAAGAACTAAGCCAGAAAGTTATGCGCAGAGCAACTATGATGATATATCTAGGGCCAAGGGTATTCAGTGGGTACACCAACTTGTACAAGGATGGTGTAGTGGTTAAAAGTGGTGGACTCTATTCTGGAGAAATAAGTTTGATTCCTCCACTCCTCCACCTGAAGTAACTTTGGGCCAGTCACAGTTCTCTCAGAATTCTCTCAGCCCTACCTATCTCACAAGGCTTTGAGACTCCTTAGGGTAGAGAAAAGCAGCATATAAAAACCAACTCTTCTTCTTCTTCTCTATGATTAGGGTAGACAACCTCATTTGGGAATATCCTGATTTCAGGTCAGTGCCTGGAGAGGGCAGAGTTTGGGGGATGATCAGTGGGGAATGTCTTGTCACTCTAGGACTTCAGTTTCTCCTAGATAACTATGGTATACCATAGATTCTGATCTCCACCGCTGCCATTTCCTATGGGGAAACTGATATTTATAGTCTGTTAATCAGTTGCAATTCCATGAGATCTTCAGGCCCCTCTGTGAGGAGCCACTAGAATTTAATATTGTGTCTACAATTTCTTCAAGGAAGATACATCTCACCCCCTCATTATCCCTTCAACAACAGCAAGAGGTAGGTGAGTCTGACCAATAGAGACTGACCACAGTCCATTTATAGCTGAGAAGGGATCTGAACCCATGATTCAAATATTCGCTCACACTGACTCATGAACTCAGCATCTGAATTTGACTTTCTTGTTGGGGTTTTAGTCTTTCCTTTCAAAAGTTGTCAAGATAGTTCGGAAAAGTACAGCTAATGGCTTGGCACTTCAGACAGATAGTGGCACCCAGTGACCAGGGGTGACATTCATTTCCCCCTAGTAACACCATGCTTTTCTTCCCTCTCTATTAAAAGGTAACAGTAGTCCCCTGTGCAAGCAAGCACCAGTCGTTTCTGACTCTGAGATGATGTCGCATCATGATGTTTTCATAGCAGTCTTTTTATGGGGTGGTTTGCCATTGCCTTCCCCAGTCATCTACACTTTCCCCCCAACAAGCTGGGTACTCATTTTACCGACCTTGGAAGGGTGGAAGGCCGAGTCAACCTTGAGCCAGCTACCTGAACCCAGCTTCCGCTGGGATCAAACTCAGGTCAGGAGCAGAGCTTGACCTGCAGCTTACCACTTTGCACCATGGGGCTCCCTTCCCTCCCTATTAGGGACAATTAGATTTTCTCCATTCAGTCCCTTAGGGCAATTGTACAGCTACCTACCAGTAGTACATTTTCCTCCCACTCTTCTGCCAAGGAATTCAGAGAACCATACATGTTTCTTCCTTCCTCATTTTATCTTCACATCCACCCTGCGAGGTAGATTAGGCTGAAAGAAAGTGACTGGCTGAAGGTCTCCCAGAAAACTTCATGGAAGGGTACAGGTTTGAATCCAAGATCCTAGCCCAGCACTCTAAAAGCTACACAACAATACCAAGTCCTTTGCTGTTGCATGGTATATCAGTATTCTTTTTTTTCTCCCTAATGATGTTTTACCAGCATGCAAGAGTAAGCGTGTACATCAACAAAACACCACACAAAAAGACCCTGAAGGCAATCATATGTACGATCACATCATGGCTGTGCTTTTTTGCAGTGTTTCATAAGAATACTTATGATATGAAAAATGCACATGGAATGGAGGACCTGAATTTCAGAAACCAGGGAAGGAAATGAATAGTGAAACTTCTCCTAGGGTGCAGCAAAAAAGATAAATCCCAGAATATTAAAGGAACAAAGAGGGTGAAATCCCCTCGTTAACATCCATAAACCACTGAAGTGTAGGGGTTAGAAAGTTAGACTAGGACCTGTAGGGGTTAGAAAGTTAGATTGGGACCTGTAGGAGTTAGAAAGTTAGACTAGGACCTGGGTTCGAACTCAGGTCGTAAGCAGAGGGCTCCGACTGCAGTACTGCAGCTTTACCACTCTGTGCCACCTGGGCCTGCCTAAATGAATCACCTGTGGTAGAGAAGAGCCTGATGCTGCCAGGTCCTTCTCCTTCCTGACTTTGGCAGATATCACCTTGCGTTTAATGCCGTCAAGGCTGCTGGTTCTCATCCCCCCCAATCCAAACAAAGCCCCACTACTCTTATTTGTCGATTCCCCACTCGCCTCTTCTAAATAGCTTTTGTGAAGCCACCGAAAACAAACAAAGCCTCCTTCCAGGGCCCCCAGTGAGCCGTCTGCTGTATACATGTAGCCCCAGGCCAGCGCTTGGGAGCGCCTTGCGTACAGCTGCCACCGCCTTATCACGGTTTATACAGTTGCAAAACAAAACCCTCTTCCCGGAGCCGGCAGACTCTCTGGGAAAAAAGAAACAAACCCTCCCTTCATTCTCTGAGCCAGCGCAGCCACGTTAAGAAGGTGATGGATTAAGAAGATAATGTTCTCCTTTCTTATTGACTTTTGTTTTGTTTTTGAGGCTGTCAAAACTTCCTGCCAAAGGGAAGGCAGGCTTACAGAAAACAGCCCCCAGATGGAACGCAGAGGTGGCCGAAGCCGAGGACAGGCCTGGACGCGAGCCAGACCCAGAGAGCTGGTGTAGATGCCGTTGGTAGGATGCCAAGGAGAGAACGCTCTGGAGATTTCTGATTAGAAAAACCGCTTCTCGGGCTGAGGAAAGAATCTCAATCATTAATGGACTCTGACTCGGGACGTGCGCGGGGAAGCCACTAGAAGGCCTCAAGGTAGAAAAGAAGACAATATAGATATCAGTTGATGCTTCATGAATGGAAGCTAAGGGGAAGGTCTCCTGATAGTTAGGAATCTCTGTATTTTTGAATGTGGAGCCCATTAAGAGTTTGGAGAAGGCCTCCTGATAGGAATCTATATTTTTGAATGGGAACCTTGCTGGAGTTGGAGACTGTTTCCTGATAGCTATATTTTCCTGATCTCTATAATTTTTTGAATGAGAAACTCATCAGTGTATGGAGGAGGTCTCCTGATAGTTAGGAATCTCTGTATTTTTAAATGAGAAATTTGCCAGGGTTGGAAGTTTCCTGATAGTTAGGAATCTCTGTATTTTTGAAGGAAAAATTCACCAGGGTTGGACGTATCATGATATATTTTTGAATGAGCATCTCACCCAAGTTGGTGGTTTCCTGATAGTTTGTAATGTCTGCATTTTTGTAGGAGAAACCAACCAGGGTTGGAGGTTTCTGAATAGGTAGGGATTTCTGTATTTTTTGATGGAGAAACACATTAATATTTGGAGAAGGTTTCCTGATAGCTGGGGATAAATCTGTATTTTGATCTGAGAGAAGGTGACACCTTTCCACTTCATGGGAACATGCATATATGAAAAATGATAGTGTGCAGTTTTAAAGGAAGACAGGACTGAATGTTTGAACTGGAATTAGGAGGGGAGGTCTGTCAGCTAGGGATGCGGCCCTGAGGGAGTGCTGCCTAAGTCACTCTGAGGAGATTTTCAGTCCATATGAAGCTGACAAAACATTAGTCCATCTGGCTTCATATTGTCTACTCTGTCCAGTAGCAGTTCTCCAGGGCTACAAAAAGAGAAAAGTTCAAGTGTGTGGGTGTGTGTATGTTAAATGCTGTCAAGTCACATCCAACCTATGAGGACCCTATGACTTAATGGCCTCCAAATCATCCTACAGTTAACAGCCTTGCTCAGGTCTTGAAAACTGAGGGCCCTCATGGCTTCCTTGACTGAGTTCATCCACCTCATGTTGGGTCTTCCTCTTTTCCTGCTACCTTCAACTTTTTCTAGCATGATTGTCTTTTCCAGTGACCTTTGTCTTCTCCTAATGGAATCAAAACACAAGAGCCTCAGTTTAGTCATTTTAGCTTCTGGGGAGAGTTCAGGCTTGATTTGGTCTTGAACCCACCTCGCTGATTTGTCCTTTTGGTGAGCCACAGTATCCATAAAACCTTCCTCCAACACACATTTCATATGGAAAAACAGTTTATCATTGTGTTAGGATTAAGGGGAAAATTCTAGGATTAAAGGAAAGAGGTTTTATGACCAATAAAAATATTTATTTTCATGTTTACATGATTCATTTGAATGCCGAGTCAGAGAATTCTTCATTACAGGATCCTCATTGAACATTGTGGGGAATATCAAACATTGGGCCAACCCTCAGCCATCATTGGAGGAAGAAGGAAACCCCAGTGGACACCCAGTGGCCCATAAAGTAACTCCACTAGTCCTGTCAAGATCTCTCCAAAACTAGAAATGTTGGAAATGAAATATACTTGTTCACTGGACTACAGCTCCTTTCAATGCAAGAAAATTCCTGGAACCCCCAGCTGTAGCTCAATCTTGAAAAACAATTAATTTAAATATAGCACTCTGAAATGGAGTATCAAACTTGCAACCTCTTGTCAGAGAAAGGTGAGCTGAGTATCCTTAACCCCATTTCTTCTTTCAGGGCTTCTTTTCTCCTTCCCCACCTCCAGGCACCAATAATCAGGGGTGGAATTCTAGCAGGAGCTCCTTTGTCTATTAGGCCACACCCCCTGATGTAGCCAATCCTCCAAGAGCTTACAAAAAAGAGCCTTGTAAGCTCTTAGAGGATTGGCTACATCAGGGGTGTGTGGTCTAATATGCAAAGGAGCTCTGACTAGAATTCCACCTCTGCCCATAATCATCATTTCAGCAGCCAGACTTACCCACACATGCATCCCTCTGTTCTTCGTAGCCCGCACTGCACACACATTTCCCAATGGGCACCAGCCATTCCCCTTCGGCGCTGCAGTACATTTTGGGGGTGTCTCTTTCTTCTGAGTTCCTGACGCACTCGCCCCGGACCTCCACCAGGGATGAGGAGTCTGCACCAGTGACTGCCTGGGAAAAGGAGGCCAAGTTCCTCACCATGGCGGGGCACTTCTTGTAGTACACGCGGACGGAGACAATGGCGATGCAAGCCCCTATGTCCTGGAAGGCCAGGTAGAAGCCTCGCTTGCTGAGCGGCCCAACGCCGCGGACCTCTGTGTTGAGCTTCAGCCGCCGGACCCCCAGGTCCGCGTTGGTGAAGCTCTCATCAGCTGCAATAGTGTCAATTTTCACAAACTGGCTCTCGCGGGTGGTGCTGCCCAGGTCACGGTCTGACTGGAGGTAGTAGAGGTTGAAAGTCTCCTTGCAGGTGCCCAGCACCCCAGGCATGCTGTTGCAGTCCCGGAGAGTGAACCTGATCTCGGCATATACCCGGTGGGCCCCACGCCGCTGCACCCAGCTAGTCCGCAGCCAGTTGTTCTGGTTGGGAGACATGACGTTGCAGACCTGGTAAGTGTGGATGGGGTTGAAAAATTCGTCCACTTCGTTGATGGAGTCCCACTGCAAGGCAGAGCAAGAGAAGGGGGTTAATGTATTAGGGCAGGGGTGTCAAACATGCAGCCCCGGGGGCCGAATCAGCCCCCCCCCAGGGGTCCTATCAGGCCCCTGAGCAACTGGCTGTCATCTGCTTCCTTGTCTCTCTCTCTTGCTCCCTTCTGCATCACAGCTTGCTTTGCAAGGCTTGCTCAATCGCACAGGAGCTACAGAACAAAACCTCTATTTTCTCCATTAGCTGAGGCTCCTCCCTTGTGGAGGAAGGGGGGGGAGGCAGAGCTTGGCTCTCTGAATCACACAGCAGAGCTACTAAGCCAAGCCTCTCTTCCTTCTATTGGCAGAGGCTCCTCCCCCTCCTGGTCCCCTAGGGAAGGGAAGAAAGAGCCGGAGCTTCCTTTGCCCAGTTCCCTTGATGCCATGGCAAAATACAAAGAAAGCACCTTTAAGATCGACAAGTGCTAATGTTTTAAACATGTTCTATTTTATGGTTTTTTTGTTAAAAAAAATCTTTAATTGTGTTTGTGTCCTTTATATCTCTGCTACCTAATCTAAAATAGGAAACGCATGGTGTGGCCTGACATGGTCTTATTTATGTTAGATCTGGCCCTCATAACAAATGAGCTTGAAACCCCTGTATTAGGGGCAGTCTCCTTTGTCTGAGATCTGACCTTGCTGAAACATGGGCCTAGATCCAACCAGCTTTGGGGCTTCATCTCTTCCCATTCCCACCCTTACGACAAACTCCTACCCCACACAACTTTCGTCCATGCAAGTTCCATGATCTCCAGCACAGCCTATTTGGTTGTCGAGTCCTCTTCCATTTTGCCGCCACTAAAAACCTGGTTGGAGCCAACCGATTGTTCCCCCTTTGCCTTTGGGGGAAAGTCAAGGGGATGCCTTTTCGCTGCCTCAGGCTAACTAAGGAAAGGTGGAGTCTAAACATTGTAAAATCAATCAATCGGCTTCTTCCCCCTGGTTTGTCTCTGTGCCCGCTAGGGAGAGCATTGGCAGCTGTCCATCAAAGCCGCAGTGCAAAGTGCAAAGAGGGGAAAGCAAATCCGAGCAGATACATTTCAAGCCCATTAAGAGAAGCTCCAGCTCTGCTCCGACTTGACACGGACCTTGTTTCACATTCCAGAGATGACCTGCTTTTCATTACAAGCACGGAGCCGGCTACAGCTGCTCGGATAGTTTGGCAGGCGGGGGTGGGCGGGGGGAACGATGCTTCCCATCTCATGCACACAAGGGTATTCCTGCAATATCTTTTTAGGACACGTGAGTTGAGAACCCCTCCATGGGTTGAAAGGCTATGGCTGCCCAAATGTCTCTGAGCTGAATTCATTTTTTTTTTCTGCAGTTGCCTGTTCTAATTTTGAAGCAAAGAGGGTGCATAACTGTGCTGCGTACAGAGCTGGATTAACAATTAGGCCAAGTAGGCAGTAGCCTATGGGCCCCCACACCTTTAGGGGCCCTGGGTCAGCTTCCCCCCTGCTTGCAGCCCTCCCAGCTTGCACACACAGCCAGCAACTGAGCCGCTCTTTGCCCAACTTGCTTGGCGCGGCTGCCGCTGGTGTCGTCAAGTTTGCCTCTCTGTGCCTCTCTCCTGCAGCTTGGTAAAAGGGGCTTTTAAGAAGGCGCCTGCAGGCTTCAGTGGGGGCCACAGGTGGTGGGGTGGGTGCTCAGACTCTGAGATAATTTGTGAGGGGCCCCCCAAGATTTTGACTGCCTAGGGGCCTCCACACGGTTTAATCCGGCACTGGATGCATATGTGATACCTTCACATGTATGCATGGCGTAGCATGTGACATACAAGTTTGCAAGGTACCCTCTCCAGAACAGGGATTCACAAGCTAACTAAGGAAGAGGATGCGCAAACGAGCTGAGTCTGTGTTAAGAGGAAGGCTGCACGAGCTAGCAGGGGTCTTTTCAAGATGGGGATGCGCGAGCGTGATGAGATTTGTGCTAAGGAAGCACCTGGGCAGGAAAGCTGGAGTCTGTGTTTTGAGTGGAGACGCGCAAGCTAGCTGCAGTCCTATGCTAAGGATGAGGCTGTGCAAGTTTGCTGGGGTCTGTCCAAGATGAGAATGAACAAGCTAGATGAGATCTGTCTTGAGGAAGGGATTCTGCAAGTTGTACCCTCTGCAACCTGTGCTAGCTGCAGTCTGGGTTAGGAACAGGACTTTTTTTTGTCTCAGAAACTCCTTTGCATGTTAAGCCACACACCTCTGATGTAACCAATCCTCCTGGACCTTACAGTGGGCCCTATACTAAGAGCCCTGTAAGCTGTTAGAGCAGTGTTTCCCATTCGAAGGGTCGTGACCCGGTACCAGGGCCATGGAAGCCTCACCACTGGGTCACAAGTAAAACCAAAGCTAGCCCCGCCCCCAGCAAAGCATGACCTCTGCTCTGCTTCCTTCCTTCTCCCATCTCTCTGTTGTGCAGAGAAAAGCTAGCCTTGAAGACTGACACAGGCTGCAAAGCCTGAGCTCCATTTGGCTTCCTTCCTTCCCCTATCTCTGTGTTGTGCAGAGAAAAGCTAGCCTTGACGATTGACACAGGCTGCAAAGCCTAAGCTCTGTTTGGCTTTCTTCCTTCCCCTATCTCTGTGTTGTGCAAAGAGGAGCTGGACTGCCTCTCATTCCTTCTCTCCCCCTCCCAGTGTCTGAAAGAAACACTGGCGTCCACTAGCACTTTAGACCCATGAAGTGTTCTTCAAGGTATGTGCTTTCATGTGCCTTGCAGTATGTTCTTTTGAAGAGATTTCTCCGGGAGGCCTGGGTGGCAAAGAAGGGGGGGGGGATGTTTTTTTCAGCTGGGAGGGGCAGGGAGTGGGCATTCCAGTAGCTTTTTTTTTTTTTTTTACCAAATGACCTCTGGGCAGAATTGTTGCTGACTGGGTTTATCTGATGATAAGTAAGGCTTTTTTTTTCTTTGTCCCCCCTTCCTTCCTTCCTTCCTTCCTTCCTTCCTTCCTTCCTTCCTTCCTTCCTTCCTTCCTTCCTTCCTTCCTTCTTCTTTCTTTCTTTCTTTCTTTCTTTCTTTCTTTCTTTCTTTCTTTCTTTCTTTCTTTCTTTCTTTCTTTCGTAGCCTTATATTCTTTCCCTGCAAGTGATGCTCTGTCTGTATTCTTGATGCTGGGGGGTGGGAGAAGCAACAGTGGGAGGGCTTCTAGTGCCCTGGCCCCACTGGTGGACATTCTGGTGCTTTTGGGGCATTGTATGAGGGAATCTTGGACTGGATGGTCCACTGGCCTGATCCAACATGGCTTCTCTTATGTTCTTTTTTTCCATGTCTTTCTTTTCTTTTCTTTTCCTTTCCTTTCCTTTCCTTCCATCTCTCTCTCTCTCTCTCTCTCTCTTCTTTCTTTCTTTCTTTCTTTCTTTTCTTTCTTTCTTTCTTTCTTTCTTTCTTTCTTTCTTTCTTTTTTTTCTTTCTTTCTTTCTCTCTCTCTCTCTCTCTTTTTCTTTCTTTCTCTCCTTCCATTTTTACTGGATGAAACTTTTCTGTTCATCATACTGTTGTTGCAGACATAGGAGCTCTGCCAATGAAAAGTTGGCACCCCCAGTTGTAGGTAGCTGGCCTTTCTATGAGATTTCTGTGTGAGTGAGTGAGAGGTGTGGGGCAGAAAGAGATTATTGAAGATTACTACTGTATATCTCAACAGCACTGGAGTGATGGTTCTATGAACTTGGCACCATTTTACTGGTCCTACTTTTAACAGCTGTCTGACACCAAAATTAAACTCCTCCTGTAGATATTATAAGTTCAGTGGCTAAATATCTGCACAACAGGTTGCTTTTAAAGACTTGAGAAACACAGCCAGTAAAAAGCTGCAAGCCCCTCATAAATATCCTTTTTGGGATAACTGCAGAAAAGCTTGTATGAATGCCATATAACTTGAAATTAATTCATTAATTGCAATACAATTTTCTGCTACCTTTCACAACAATTTCCCAGTGTTTCAGCCAAGGAAAAGTATGAAAAATAGCTGTCAAAAGATTATCTTGAAAACCAAGCAAGCTTGGTTGTAGTTTGAGGGAGGGTTCCAGTAGTAGCAGCTGAAGGAAGGGCCTACTAAATGTGTCAGCATATTTTGAGGTAGAGCAGCTGCTAGAACCAGTGTGGGTGATACACAGTGCTGGCATTCCTGATGACAATGGCAACAGCACTCCCAACTGCATACACTGGCCAGTGCTGTTGAGGAAGGGGTATGTAGGTGGTGCAGGCAATTTGAACATGGACATTAGGAGTGCTTGCAGCTGAGAAGAACACACAAACAGGTGCATGCAGGTGTGGGGGTGGAAAGAGAGTACCACCCACTTTCCACCCCCATTTTGGCTCAGCATGAGTTTCAGAGAGATTTTTCTGAAAATGAAGTTACTTCAGAAGAGGCAGGTTTGGGGGAGTGCCCTGGAAGTGTCATTACAGGAAAAGGTGGAGTTTTTGTTCAGTGTGCCCCCAGAAGTGACATTACTTGGCCCTTGACCTGGAAGTGACACCCCAGGAAATGACATAATTCCTGTCTCAGCTCCACCCCAAGGTCTCCTGGCTCCACCCCCAAATTTTAGTGGGTCACGAAGGAGAAGTGTAAAAATAACCGGGCCACGGGAAAGAAAAGTTTGGGAAACCCTGTGTTAGAGGATTGACTACATCAGGGGTGTGTGGCCCAGGGCTTTTTTTTTTTTGTATCAGGAACTCCTTTGCATATTAGGCCACAAACCCCTGATGTAGTCAGTCCTCCAAGAGCTTATAGGGCTCTTATTACAGGGCCTACTATAAGCTCTTGGAGGACTGGCTACATCAAGGGTGTGTGGCCTAATATGCAAAGGAGTTCCTGATACAAAAGAAAAGCCCTGGTTAAGAATAAAGAGGCGCAAGATAGCTGCAGTCTCGGTTAAGGATAAGGATGGGAAAGCTAGCGGGGGATCTGTGTTCAAGATAGGGATCTGCAAGCTAGAAAAGATTTGTGTTAATGAAGGGACTGTGCAAGCTAACTGCAGGCTGGGGTTAGGAACAGAAGTGCACAAGCTAGCTGCAGAAGTGTTAAGGATAAGGATGTGCAAGTAGCGGGAGTCTATCTATGTTCAAGATAGGGATGCGCAAGCTAGATGAGATGAAGGAATTGCAATAACTAGCTGGCATACATGCTGTGCAAGGAGACCCACATCCAAACGTGCATCTCATTGATAGCAAAGAACAGCTTCCGTACTTGGAAATACATCCCATTATGAGTTATGAACAGCATCCTAATTTTGGATGGGATCTAAATTTCTATTCAATTGAAAGCAAGAGACAACATTTGTATTTGGGTACATGGTTCGATGAAGGTCCTATTTACCCACAAAGTAGTTAAAAATCAAGGATATCTGGGAACAGTTCACAGATGTTTTACCATGAGGTTTTTTAAAAGCCGAAACCTCCATGGAAATTAACAGGGCAGGTTTGACACATCCTTTCCCCCATCCCAACATTTCACAGCACGTCCCCGTTTCCGGCTGCGAAACAGTTCCTACGAAACATTCTCCTCTCATCCCATGTCATTGAGATAAAGTCCCCTAGCAAGATGAAAATGAGGACATCATAATTAATGCAGCAGGCGAGCGGGTTTGATTACATCTGTATTCAGGAACTTGGCTAACAGTTTAAATTAAAGTCAACACAAGATTTCTCCTTTTTTTTAAAGAACAGATTAGAAAGGGATAAAGATGCAAATAACAGATATGAGTGTTGGCTAAGCTCGGCTCACGTGGGGAAAAGAAGAAAGGAGGAGAAATCTGCATGGGAGACTGCGAAGAGAAATCACTTTGCACACGGATAGGACCGCGCTGCTTGCTTCTATTGCTTTCCAATTTGCTTTCCATCAGGACAAATATTATCTGAGGCTGGACTATTCTTGTGCAAGTTAGTTGGACTATGTATTAAGAATGAGGATGTGTGAGCAAGCGAGGAGCAATACTGAGAATGAGACTGTGCAAGCGATCCGGGGATGCTAAAAATGCCAGCTGGGTGGCAGAAACTAGCTGGGGGGTATATTGAGAATGGAGATGCAGAAGCTAACCAGGGATATTAAGAATGAGGATGCAGAAGGTAACTGGGGAATATGAGAACAGGGATTCAGAAGCTAATTGGGAGATACTGAAAACAGGGATGCAGAAGCCAGCTAGTGGCTACTGAGAACAG
This sequence comes from Heteronotia binoei, assembly GCF_032191835.1. Taxonomy (NCBI): domain Eukaryota; kingdom Metazoa; phylum Chordata; class Lepidosauria; order Squamata; family Gekkonidae; genus Heteronotia; species Heteronotia binoei. The sequence continues at coordinate 16,022,590 of NC_083240.1, read as the reverse complement.
AGATTTGGAAGCCAGCTGGGGAATATTGAGAACAGTAATGCAAAAGCCAGCTGGGGAATATTGAGAACAGTGATGCAGAAGCCATCTGGGGGAATATTGAGAACAGTGATGCAGAAGCCAGCTAGGGAATATTGGGAACAGTGATGCAGAAGCCAGCTGGGGAATATTGGGAACAGTGATGCAGAAGCCAGCTGGGGAATATTGAGAACAGTGATGCAGAAGCCAGCTGGGGAATATTGAGAACAGTGAGGCAGAAGCCAGCTGGGGAATATTGGGAACAGTGATGCAGAAGCCAGCTGGGGAAATATTGAGAACAGTGATGCAGAAGCCAGCTGGGGAATATTTGAGAACAGTGATGCAGAAAGCCAGCTGGGGAATATTGGGAAACAGTGATGCAGAAGCCAGCTGGGGAATATTGAGAACAGTGATGCGGAAGCCAGCTGGGGAATATTGAGAACAGTGATGCGGAAACCAGCTGGGGAATATTGAGAACAGTGATGCGGAAGCCAGCTGGGGAATATTGAGAACAGTGATGCGGAAGCCAGCTGGGGAATATTGAGAACAGTGATGCGGAAGCCAGCTGGGGAATATTGAGAACAGTGATGCGGAAGCCAGCTGGGGAATATTGAGAACAGTGATGCGGAAGCCAGCTGGGGAATATTGAGAACAGTGATGCGGAAACCAGCTGGGGAATATTGAGAACAGTGATGCGGAAACCAGCTGGGGAATATTGAGAACAGTGATGCGGAAGCCAGCTGGGGAATATTGAGAACAGTGATGCGGAAGCCAGCTGGGGAATATTGAGAACAGTGATGCGGAAGCCAGCTGGGGAATATTGAGAACAGTGATGCGGAAGCCAGCTGGGAATATTGAGAACAGTGATGCGGAAGCCAGCTGGGGAATATTGAGAACAGTGATGCGGAAGCCAGCTGGGGAATATTGAGAACAGTGATGCGGATGCCAGCTGGGGAATATCGAGAACAGTGATGTGGAAGCCAGCTGGGGAATATTGAGAACAGTGATCCAGAAGCCAGTTGAGCAACATTGGGAACAGGGAACTAAAAATTAGCTGTAAAACATTAAAAGCTAGCTGGGTGATATTGGGAATGGGATGCAAACACAGCTGAGAATGTTAAGAATGGAGATGCACAAGCAAATGGTGGAATATTTAGTATGGGGATATGCAAACTAGCTAGAGGATGTTAAGAATGGTGGTATAAAAGATAGTTGGGGTAGCTTAAATGGCCAAAAAAGCTGTGGTTAGACAGACCTGTGCCAAAGAGGAGAGAATGTCACAGGGCGCTGCCCTGAGCTGTCTTCCAAAGGAGTCTCAGTCTCATTGTTACCATCACCTAGGGAGAGAAGGCAGGATACAATTGCTGCTACACTACAGTGGTGACCCCCCCCCCCTTCAAACATCATGGGGCCTCAACAGATGCTCAACACTCCAAGATGGGGCTTAGGTTGAAAAATATCTGGAGTTTTTTTGGGGTGGAGCCTTTGAGGATGGCAGGGTTTGTGAAAGGGAGGGACTTCAATGGGGTATAATGCCACAGAGTTCACCTTCCAAAATGGCCATCTTCTCCAGGGGAACTGATCTCTCTCACCTGGAGATCAGTTGTAATCCCAAGAGATCTCCAGCCACCATCTGAAGGTTGGCTACCCCAGGCTCAGGCCAAGGACCTCAGTATGAAATCATCCTCTATTTCTTTCAGTTCTCCCTGCAGCTCTACCTGCTGAATATAGATCTACCTCTATGACCATTTTAAGACCAGTGGGCCAGGCCGTGCTTTGAGTTCCCTCCTCAAAAACAATTAACTTGACTAATGAAGGGATGTGGCCACATATTTGGCCACACATTGAACAGGCGGTGGGTCCATGGCATCTCCCAGACAGCAGATATTGGGGAAAAGGACCTGAATCTAAGGCAACTTCTTACGTGCACATCTAAGCTGGTTGGCAGTATATGAGTACTACTACTTCTTTAATTACATCTGCATAAATTGACACTGATCCTTTTCTTGTTTTTAGATGATGGATGCAATTATTGCAACAGAGACTATCTCAGGTATTTCTCTAGGTATGTAGGGGAATATGGGAAAGAAAGAGAGAGGGGGTGTCTTTTTTATAGAAGAAGAAGAGACTGGATTTATACTCCCTCTCACTACCTGAAGGAGTCTCAGCGTGGTTTACAATCTCCTTTCCCTTCCTCTCCCCACAACAGACAGTCTGTGAGATAGGTGAGGCTGAGAGAGCTCTCCCAGCAGAACAGTTCTGAGAAAGTTATGACCAACCCAAGGTCACATCAGCAGGTGCATGTGGTGGAGTGGGGAATCAAACCCATGCACTTAACCACTACACCAAACTAGATTAATTTGGCATCTACTATCAACATTCTTGTATTAAAACCTTTAAAAAAAAACAAGCTGATGTCTGATTCATCTGGGGCACCAGCTTTTAACCACTGCCTCTATAATCTGTTTAAACTGATAGGGTTTTTGAAAACCAAAAAACCCTAAACCTATTAATTAACTAAACAGCTCAGCCCTAAGAGAAGCAGGCTGAAGATAGGCACATGAGTTTCCTCACCCCGCCCCCTTGAATCTTCACAGACTAGCCATCCTTTGGCAAACAAAAGATGTGGAAGCAATGCCTGGACCATTATTTTAATTTCAATTTATTTGTTTTATTTATATCCCAACCTACCCCACAAGTGTCATGTTATCATTTTCTGAAGAGGAAACCAAAAGCCACCAGTGGCCCAAGAGGTGGGACGGATTCTCCCACACCTTCCCTGTGTGTCCTGTGGGGAACCCCAAGATAGGGAGCTCAGAATGGCTTGTGAAAGTCAACCTGAGGCAACCTTTCCTGGGTCTACTTAGCCTGTGGGCTAAGAAATCCCCATGCCGCCAAGATTTCGAAGAGAAAGCCAACAACTCCCAATTGCCAAAAGGATTCCAGCTGTGACAACCCCTCCCCCTTTTCTCCTGAAGCCTGAGCAGCAAGAGAGCTCGTGCCACAAAGTCCTGAAGAGATTCTCCAGTTTGGAGATCTGGGGTGGAGGCTGGGGAGGTTAGGACTTGGGGAGGGGAAAGACCTTAAAAAGATAAAGGTAGTCCCCTGTGCAAGCACCAGTCGTTTCCGACTCTGGGGTGACATTGCTTTCACAACGTTTTCCCCGCAGACTTTTTACGGAGTGGTTTGCCATTGCCTTTCCTAGTCATCTACACTTTCCCCCCAGCAAGCTGGGTACTCATTTACCGACCTCGGAAGGATGGAAGGCTGAGTCAACCTGGAGCCAGCTATCTGAACCGAACTCAAACCGTGAGCAAAGCTTAGGACTGCAGGACTGCAGCTTTACCACTCTGCGCCACGGGGCAGAGACCTTAGCATGGTTTAATGCCAGGGCTGGAGTTCTAGCAGGAGTTCCTTTGCATATTAGGCCACATACCCCTGATGTAGCCAATCCTCCGAGAGCTTACAAAAAAGAGCCTTGTAAGCTTTTGGAGGATTGGCTACATCAGGGGTGTGGCCTAATATGCAAAGGAGCTCCTGCTAGAATTCCACCCCTGTTTAATTCCATGGTGTCCATCTTTGAAAGTGAGCAATTTCCTCAAGAGGAACTGTTCTCTCTACTCTGGAGGTCAGTTGCAATTCTGGGAGATTTCTGGGTCTCACCTGGAGGCTGGCAATTCTACCAACCATAGGCCTGAAAGAACTTCTGTGCTTCTTTTCTGATTATTCTGAGGGGTGGGGAGAGAAACTAGAGCTAGAAAAAGAAGCACAGAAGTTCTTTTGCCTGAAAGTATTTTCAGCTGAAAATAGCCCTGAGTCCCTTGACAGAAAGGCAGCGTGTAAACGCAGCAAATATGCAAACGGTTGCCACAAAAAATGTGGGAAATGCTAACTCGTTTCCAGCTCCACAGTCCTTCTGCCAACCGTCTCCTTGTACTTACCCCGTGCGAAGGATAGGTGAGCCAGCCCCAATCCCCAATGATGGTGGATGTGTCCAGCAAGTTTACTGCAAAACATAGAAGAAAAAACTTATTTTATGCAGATTTTTTTTAAAAGATGATAAGCATAGACTTCCTACACCTCCAGGTCTTGTTCATAACTGAAACACATTGGTCAAAGACAGTAAGGGGCAAACAGTCTCCCAAATGCTCAGGTTTTTGTGTAGGCGTCCTTGTTCAACACAAAAAGCTGCTTCATGCACATCTGCAAGGGTTTGATTGGATGTTCGGCAAATGCGTGTGTAAATACAGCAGTTTCGTGTAGTGGTGAAGTGCGTGGACTCTTATCTAGGAGATCCGGGTTTGATTCTCCACTCCTCCACTTGCAGCTGCTGGATTGGCCTTGGGTCAGCCGTAGCTATCGCAAGGGTTGTCCTTAAAAGGGCAGCTGCTGCCAGAGCTCTCTCAGTCCCACCCACCTCACAGGGTGTCTCTTGTGGGGGAAGAAGATAAAGGAAATTGTAAGCCGCTCTGAGTCTCTGATTTAGAGAGAAGGGTGGAGTATAAATCGGCAATTCTTTTTCTTCCTCTAGTGCGGAGGTTCTCATTAGCTGGGTGGCCAGGGGGTAGGGTATGGTATATATTTGCTGTATACTGAACTACGTCAGCCCAACGCTTTGTTGCCTTGTATGGGGGGGGGGGGGGGACGCAGAAGGAGCTTTTTGGCATCTCTTCATGCAGTTTTCTTTGCAGGCTCAGATAAACAGAGCTGTGTGCAATACTGGCCGAGTTTACAGCAGGGAGGTGTTGCCCAGAAATGGTAGCGGCCAGCAGAGACGCCCCTAGGGTAACCCACGCTAAAAGTAAAAGTTTAATCATAGACCAGCTAGGAATAAAGCTAGTTAGCCTACATTTTGGTATCTTCTGTCCATTTAGTAGGACTACCAAGCCTCCGCTCAGGGCGGGACATCCCTCACCCCAGAGTACCCATTTCCCACCGCCACTTGGAATCGAAGTGGGATAAAAATTAAAGTAAATTTTAAACATTTTAAAAATTCAACAGAGCAGCACACGCGATGGTGTCACATTTCGGGAATAACAGGCAGCAACGGTGGTAGTTCTAGGAATTGCCAGAAATGCGATGGTAAAACCATTGAGTTCCCAGCAATTCCTAGAGCTGCCACCATGGTTTCTGTGTATTCCCAGGAAGTGATATCATTATACTGGTAACACCACTCCTCACACCATGTCCCCAATCCCCACCTTTTCCATTTTGGGCTCCAGGGTCAAACAACATTTGAAGAAGGACTTGATAAGGAAAAAAGCTGAGCCTTTGGGGAAAAAAATAATAAAATAAATTAATAAAGAAGATATTATTTAGATTTGAACTGTTGACCTCCCATATCAAAGCTTTCTCGGTTCTCTTTTCTTGGTTCTCTTTGTTGCTAGGTTACACCAGCTCAATACTTGAGCTGAGTCCTGTTTGGTAATACACTTCAAAAGCCAAAATGGAGATCTAATAAACTCTGGGGCACCCAGAGAACTTGATCGGCTGTGTCTTTGGGACAGATCCCAAAACTTGCATCCCCCCCCCCCATGCATAATAACTGTATGGAATTTTCTGAATCCAGGTAGCCAGTGGTTTAGAAGGGCTTGAAGAGAGAAATCCATGCAGGTTGAGTTCTAACAGCAGCTGTGAGCCATGGTGCCTAAATGGTGGTAGCTCTAGGAATTGCCAGAAACTGTATGGTAAAATCATGATCAGAGGCAGCGGAGTTCCCGATGTCATTTGCTAAGGATTAATTGCAGGGGAAGACCAACGTCTTTATGCTCTGCTTGTGGATTTCCCTGAAACATTTGTCTGTCCCTGTTGGAGACAGAATGCTGGGCTAGATAGATTTTTCTCCAGATTTACATAAGAACTTAAGAAGAGCCCTGATCCATCTAGTTCAGCATCCTGTGTCACATTGTGGCCAACCAGTCACTTTGGAGGGCCAACAACCGACAAAGAGGCCAAGGTCTTTCCCCGATGCTGCCCCCTGGCTCTGGGATTCAGAGGATTAGTTCCTCTGAATGTGGAAGTTCCCTTCAATCACCATGGCCAGCAGCCATCGGCAGACTTCTCCTCCATGAATCTATCCAGTTCCCTTTTAAAGCTGTTCATTCCTGTGGCTATCACGAGAACCTCTGCCAGTGAATTCCACATTTCTCTGGGCAAAGCGTTATTTCCTTTTGTCCACCCTGAACCTGCTGCCCATCATTGGCTGTCCTGTTTGTATTGTTCAGAGGAAAAGGAACTGCTCATTGATAGATGCAGATGGAGTTTTGATTCACCTGCGCCTAGCGTTGGCCAGCTATGCTGAATCAGAGTAGAGTTGTGCTCAGAGTTTCAGACTGGGATCCAGGTGACCCTTTCCTTTTATTATGATTAGGGCTTTTTTTTTGGTAACTCCTTTGCATATCAGGCTACACCCCCCCCCCCCGATGTAGCCAATTCTCCTGGAGCTTACAGGGCTCTTAGTATAGGGCCTACTATAAATTCCAGGAGGCTTAGATAAGGGGCCAAAGAGAGGGAGAATCTCCACTTAAGACTAAGATATGGGAGTGTCAGACTAGGATACTGGAGACCCAGGTTCGAATCCCCTCTCTCCCATGGAAGTTTGTTGGGAGACCTTGGGCTGGTCACACCCTCTCATCCTAACCTGCCTCACAGGGCTGCTGTAAGGATAAAATGGAAGAAGATATTGGATTTATACCCTGCTCTATATTCTGAATATCAGAGTCTCAAAGCGGTCGCAACCCCCTTTACCTTCCCCCCCACACACACACACACAACAGACACTCTGTGAGGTAGGTGGTTCTGAGAGAGCTCTTACAGCAGCTGCCCTTTCAAGGACAACTCTGCGAGAGCTATGGCTGACCCCAAGACCATTCCAGCAGCTGCAAGTGGAGGAGTGGGGAATCAAATCTTCTGAATAAGAGTCTGGGCACTTAACCACTACATCAAACAGGCTACACCAAACCATTACACCAAAATGGAGGAGAACAGAACAATGTAAGCTGGTTTAGACCCCCACTGGCGAGGAAGGCAAGGAGTTAACAAAGTAAATATCAATCCATACTGTCCTGTGATCAGGCAGAGGCAAGGGTCTGTGATAAGCCAACAATTGAGGTCACAAACTCATAGAATCATAGAGTTGGAAGGTACCCTCAGGGTCATCTAGTCCAACCCTCTGCACAATGCAGAAAATTCACAGACACCTCCCCCTAAGTTCTGTGAATTCAAATATTGCAACAAACCACAATCTGTACTAACAGAGAACTGAAATCCCCTTTTGGTGCCCACCAGCTTCTCTGGGGCTCCAGGACAGAACAGGCTGCGTTTCCCTTCCAATCCGCTTATACCACTTTGGAAAGCCAATGTGGTGTAGCGATTAAAGTGTCAGAGTAGGATCTGGGAGACGCAGGTTCGAATCACCACGTTGCCATGGAAGCCTGCTGGGTGACCTTGGGCCAGTCACACACACTTAACCTAACCTACCTCACAGGGTTGCTGTGTAGAAAAAATGGAGGAGACATTGATGTAAGCTGCATTGAGGGAAGAAGAAGAAGAAAAATGTAGATTTATACCCCTGCCTTCTCTGAATCAGAGTCTCAGAGTGACTTACAATCTCCTTTATCTTCCTCCCACACAACAGACACCCTATGAGGTGGTTGGGGCTGAGAGAGCTCTAACATAAGCTGCCGTTTCAAGGGCAGCTCTGCGAGAGCTATGGCTGACTCAAGGCCATTCCAGCACCTGCAAGTGGAGGAGTAGGGAATCAAACTCAGTTCTCCCAGAATCATAGAGCTCATAGGGAATCAAACTCAGTTCTCCCAGATAAGTGTTCGCACACTTAACCGCTACACCAAACTGGTACCTGGTGGGGAGAAAGATGGGGTATAAATGAACTAACCCGCCCCCCCAAAAAAAATTTGTGGAAGCAAGATTTCAAATATATGAAAAAAATGCAAATAAATCTTGAGTTCCTTGGAAAATCCAAAAGGTTCTGTTTTACTGCATACATCTTTATTGGAGGGGGGGGGCAGGTTTAACATATACAATATTGCCTGGCTAGATGGGCTGGATGGGGCTAACGAGCAATCAAACTGTGCATTTTCAGGAGGTGGGCAGCCAGTCTGTAAACCGGACTGGATTAAAGAGAATGTTCATAGGAGAGCGTTCAAAGGCATTTTGTTTCCCCAGCACGAGTGGCTAGATTCGCCTGGACTTCCTCATTAACTTAAGCTGGACTCCCTGGAGGCACAGGACTTTTAAGCAGGTGACTTTGATTTCTCCCTCCCAACCCTTCCCCCCCTCCTGCTGTCTCTCTCCATTTGGGAGACTCTGTTCTTTTCAGTGGTGCTAGCAGAGGACCGGGAGTCAACCAGGCACCACGGGGCATAATTACCTTGGCTTTCAGTGTGCAGACTTCAAACTTGGATTATGTCCCCGGAGAAATGGGAAACAAATATAAAATTCTCGGTCGAGCCTCTGGAAAGTTGAGATTGCAAGGAGCAGATGTGAGCTTTGTGAAATTCTCATTCGAGCGGTCTCCCTCCGTTCCAGAGTTCCCGGCTACCTGGGCTCATTTCCAAAGTGTCACCAGTGCATTAGTGGCCCTCCATCTTTCTGTTTGATCTCGGGATCTCGTACGTAGGAGATATGTGGACCAAAGCGCTCAGGCAGGTTTGTTGTGCCTGGCCCAAACTAGCTTGAGCTCATCAGATCTCAGAAGCTAAGCAGGGTTGGCCCCGGTTAGTACTTGGATGGGAGACCAACAAGGAAGTCTAGGGTCATGACGCAGAGGCAGGCAATGGCAAACCACCTCTGTTCCTCTCTTGCTTTGGAAACCCTGCAAACTGCCATAAGCTGGCCTGGACTTGATGGTGAGAGAGCCAGTTTGGTGTAGTGGTTAAGTGCAGACTCTTATGTGGGAGAACCGGGTTTGATTTCCCACTCCTCTACTTGCACCTGCTGGAATGGCTTTGGGTCAGCCATAGTTTTCACAGGAGTTGTCCTTGAAAGGGCAGCTGCTGTAAAAAGCTCTCTCAGCCCACCTACCTCACAGGGTGTCTGTTGTGGGGGGGAGGGGAGGTAAAGGAGATTGTGACCGCTCTGAGATTCATAGTATAGGGTGGGATATAAATCCAATTTCTTCTTCTTCTTCTTCTTCTTCTTCTTCTTCTTCTTCTTCTTCTTCTTCTTCTTCTTCTTCTTCTTCTTCTTCTTCTTCTTCTTCTTCTTCTTCCTCTTTCCACCACCACCAAGTTTGTTACAGTTGTGAGTTCCCTCATTTTCTTTACCTCTTTTCTCCCCCTCTGCATTACCAACACACCTGTGTGCTTTGATCAAACAATGAGAAAAAATGATCGGGATGTGACAGTACGACCAATTTCACACGAGACCTTTAATCCTGGTTTAGCCCTGTCCCTAAGCTGACATTCTACACTAAAATCCTAGAGTCACGGAGTTGGTTTCTCTGATTCTCTGGTTCTAGTGTGGAATGTCAGTTTGGGGGCAGGGAAAAAACCAGGATGAAAGGTCTCGTGCAAAATTGGTTGTACATCTAGTCATATTAAGATTCTTTTTGCGTGGTGCACCTGTAAAATGAATGAGTGATGCTCGATTATCACTCTGTGGCGGTTACAGTTCAATCAGCAACCTCGATTGCCTGAAATTTATTTTTTTTTAATGTTTGCAATGGATATAAATGGCAAAAGAAGACAGTTTGCTCATGCACTCTCTTGTGGCTGCACCTTCCAATTCCCTGTGTTTGCCATGTGTGTGTGTGTCACTGACTAACAAAATGGATACCTTGGCTATGTGGTTCATTTTGTGTCTGTTTCCTTGGCCCACCATATCGCCTGAGCTCAGTGGCTGAGCATGAAGTTGTGGGACCTTTTTGTTGGGAACGTTCCCCTGATTCAGATGTATTCCCAGAGGACCACACCTCCCCAAGCTATGTGAACAGTGGGAAAAAACCACCGTTTTACCAGGATAGCCCAAGTTAGCCTATCTTATCAGATCTTGGAAGCTTAGTAGGGTAGGTCCCAGTTAATCCTTGAATGGGAGACCACCAAGGAAGTCCAGGGTTGCTGTGCAGAGATAGGCAAGGGCAAACCACTGCTGAACATCTCTTGCCTTGAAAACCCCGTAAGCGGTTGCAAAATGTTGACTGCAATTTGATGACAAAAAAACACAAAAAAGTCATTGCTTGTGAAGACGAAGAAGAAAAAGAAAAAGAAGACCACAGATTTATACCCCACCCTTCTTTCTGAATCAGAGTCTCAGAGCGGCTCACAATCTACTTTATCTTCCTCCCCCCACAACAGACACCCTGTGAAGTTGGTGGGGCTGAGAGAGCTTTTACAGCAGTTGTCCTTTCAAGGCTCTTCCAGCAGCTGCAGGTGGAGGAGTGGGGAATCAAACCCAGTTCTCCCAGATAAGAGTCTGCAGACTTAACCACTACATCAAACTGACTACGTCAAATTGTTAGAAGAACATCTGCTAGAACGCGGAAAGCTCTGGGTGAAGAGGAAACTGAAAGGAAAGGTAAATACAGTCATAACCCTTGGGGAAGCTTGGAGGCTATTTAAAACTACAATCCTTGAAGCTCAGATAAAATATATACCACAAGTTAGGAAAGGCACAAAGAGGTATAAGAAAAGGCCTGCATGGTTAACAAAGTAATGGAAGCTGTAAAAGGTAAGAAGGACTCCTTTAAGCGGTGGAAAGTTAGTCCAAGTGAGATTAATAAAAGGGAACACAGGTTGTGGCAAATCAAATGCAAGACTGTGATCAGGCAGGCAAAAAGGACTATAAGGAGCGTATTGCAAAAAAACATAAAGACCAACAATAAAAATTTCTTCAAATATATTAGAAGCAGGAAACCAGTCAGGGAGGCAGTGGGGCCCTTGGATGACCAAGGGGTAAAAGGATTACTGAAGGAGGATAGGGAAATGGCTGAGAAGCTGAATGCATTTTTTGCCTCCGTCTTCACTGTGGAAGATGAAAAACGTTTGCCTGCTCCAGATCCACTAATTTTGGAAGGGGTGTTGAAAGACCTGAGTCAGATTGAGGTGACAAGAGAGGAGGTCCTACAATTGATTGATGAATTAAAAACTAATAAGTCACCAGGTCCGGATGGCATACATCCAAGAGTTCTGAAAAAACTCAAAGTTGAACTTGTGGATCTCCTGACAAAAATATGTAATCTTTCATTGAAATCTGCCTCCGTTCCTGAGGACTGGGAGGTAGCAAATGTCACCCCCATCTTTAAAAATGGTTCCAGAGGAGATCCGGGAAATTACAGGCCAGTCAGTCTGACTTCAATACTGGGAAAGTTGATAGAAACCATTATCAAGGACAGAATGAGTAGGCACATTGATGAACACAAATTATTGAAGAAGATTCAGCATGGGTTCTGTAAGGGAAGATCTTGCCTCACTAACCTGTTACAGTTCTTTGAGGGGGTGAACAAACATGTGGACAAAGGGGACCCAATAGATGTTGTTTACCTTGACTTCCAAAAAGCTTTTGATAAAGTTCCCCATCAAAGGCTCCTTAGTAAGCTCGAGAGTCATGGAGTAAAAGGACAGGTCCTCTTGTGGATCAAAAACTGGCTAATTAATAAGAAGCAGTGAGTGAGTATAAATGAGCAGTCTTCGCAGTGGAGGACGGTAAGCAGTAGGGTGCCGCAGGGCTCAGTACTGGGTCCCATGCTCTTTAACTTGTTCATTAATGATCTCGAGTTGGGAGTAAGCAGTGAAGTGGCCAAGTCTGCAGATGACACTAAATTGTTCAGGGTGGTGAAAACCAGAGATGATTGTGAGGAACTCCAAAGGGATCTGTTGAGGCTGGGTGAGTGGGTGTCAACATGGCAGATGAGGTTCAAAGTGGCCAAGTGCAAAGCAATGCACATTGGGGCCAAGAATCCCAACTATAAATACAAGTTGATGGGGTGTGAACTGGCAGAGACTGACCAAGAGAGAGATCTTGGGGTCATGGTAGATAACTCACTGAAAATGTCAAGACAATGTGCGATTGAAATAAAAAAGGCCAGCGCCATGCTGGGAATTATTAGGAAGGGAATTGAAAACAAATCAGCCAGTATCATAATGCCCCTGTATAAATCGATGGTGCGGTCTCATTTGAAATACTGTGTACAATTCTGGTCACCACACCTCAAAAAGGATATTATAGCATTGTAAAAAGTGCAGAAAAGGGCAGCTAGAATGATTAAAGGTTTGGAACACTTTCCCTATGAAGAAAGGTTAAAACGCTTGGCGCTCTTTAGCTTGGAGAAACATCGACTGCGGGATGATATGATAGAGGTTTACAAGATTATGCATGGGATGGAGAAAGTAGAGAAAGAAGTACTTTTCTCCCTTTCTCACAATACAAGAACTCGTGGACATTCAATGAAATTGCTGAGCAGTCAGGTTAAAACGGATAAAAGGAAGTACTTCTTCACTCAAAGGGTGATTAACATGTGGAATTCACTGCCACAGGAGGTGGTGGCGGCTACAAGCATAACCAGCTTCAAGAGGGGATTGGATAAAAATATGGAGCAGAGGTCCATCAGTGGCTATTAGCCACAGTATATTATATATTTTGGCCAGTGTGTGACACAGAGTGTTGGACCAATGGCCCATCCAACATGGCTTCTCTTATGTTCTTATTTGCCAGCAGGTTAGAAGGGGGTGTATCACTTACATGCTGCTTTGATTTTAATTGACAGATCTTCACGAAACACTAACCCATGACATTGCCAGGATGATAGGTGTACTGTCAGGAGAGACACTGAAACATTCCCTCAACTTTCCACCATGGCATTGTTCCAGTCAGTTTCTGCTACCGCATTGGCACCTCTTTCGGCACTTCATTTTTTGTTAACGCTGCTTCTTATTTCTGGGTGCCAGCCAATGGGGGATCCCATCGCCAATGTGATATCGCACTTCTACAAAGCTCACGAGTTCTTGCTACATGAAGACCCCAGGGAGTCCAACTCATAACAAAGTCAACGAGGGAATGAATCAACGCATCTGCTAAGTTTCACCTCCTCCCTCATAAGCACCATCAACAGGTGGCTTTTTACACCTACCGAAACAGCCCCTCCCATTTTGTCTCATTGCCGGGCACTGTTGCTATTATTAATTTTGTCCTTATAGTCAGGGCCAGCCATTGACCGTCTGGCACCCTAGACAAGGCTAACTTCTGGCAGCCCCCCACCCCACCCCGCACTGATAACGTCACCAAGACATATGGGGGAGCCCAAGTTGGCATACCCAGAAGGCCGACACCCTAGGCAATCACCTCGTTTGCCAAGTGGCAGCTGTCCCCACTCTTTGGAACCCTTCAGCAGGGATCACATCTGGTCTTTTTTTGAGCAGGAACACATAGGAATGTAGTTCTGGCTGGCTTGGCATCAGGGGGTGGGCCTAATATGCAAATGAGTTCCTGCTGGGCTTTTTCTACCAAAAAAATCAGGCCACACCCCCTGGTGCCAAGCCAGCCTGATTTTAAGTGTGTGGATGTGTCACTGGTGTGACCAAGGTTAAGATCATTCATCACATAGTCTTCCATAGTCTGTTTGGGTGTCAATAATAGATAATGCAGGAAGCTGACAGGAAGAAAGTGGATTCATTTGGTGCTGGAGGGGGGTTTCACCAAAACGGTAGGCCATCAAAAAGACAAATCATTGGGTTCCAGATCAAATAAAAGCTGATCTCTCCCCATGATCAAGGCTATGGTGTACTTTGGTCACATTATGGAGGAAACAAGAGAGGAGCCTGGAGAGGAGGCGGCTGAGAGGTGATATGATCACCATCTTCAAGTCCTTGAAGGGCTGTCATATAGAGGATGGGGTGGAATTGTTTTCTGTAACCCCAGAAGGTGGGACCAGAACCAATGGATTGAAATTAAATCAAAAGAGTTTCCAGCTCAACCTTAGGAAGAACCTCCTGACTGTTAGAGCGGTTCCTCAATGGAACAGGCTTCCTCAGGTGTTGGTGAGTTCTCCTTCCTTGGAGGTTTTGAAACAGAGGCTAGATGGCCATCTGACAGCAATGCTGATCCTGTGAATTTAGGGGGAGGTATTTGTGAGTTTCCTGCATTGTACAGGGGGTTGGACTAGATGACCCTGAAGGTCCCTTCCAACTCTATGATTCTAAGAGCCATTGGAAAAGGCAGTAATGCTAAGAAAAGGTGAGGGCAGCCGGAGAAGAGGAAGACCCAACATGAGATGGACTGACTCAATCAAGAAAGCCCCCAGGTCCTCTGTTTGCAAGACATGAGCAAGGCATAGGATGTTTTGGAGGTCATTCATTCATAGGTTTGGTAGAAGTCAGAAGCAATTTGATGGCACTTCACGCGCACACATTTGAATGCCTGGTCTCAGGTCTTTACTAATTACTTGAGGGTGCTAATTTTGCTAATTGCAAGATATCCTCCCTGATGAAGAGAGGCTCTGGAAACTTTCTCCCCAGCCTCTGAAGCTCCTGATTAGCTTGTCTCATTTCCCAAGTTGTGCATCAGCCATCCCACCCCGCCCCCCACACACACAGTTCTGTTCCTTTTTTTTAATTTGCACATTCTACGCGTGCACCGTTTTCCGCAGCTTTCAGTTTCTACGTCATCCATGCACAGGTGTGCATTCTTTGCTAGAAAACGGGGAGACGCGTACACACGCAGACGCGCCGGCCTTTATGAGGTGGCATGTCCAAGTGTGCTGAGCTTTGTTCCGACCTGTGTTTTAGCAAGAAGCTGGGAGCACACGCTTGCGCAGGATCCATGCGGCACAAAAAAATGCTGCAGGCTCCGATTCCAAAAAGACGTATAAAAATTCTCCCAGTCCAGCTAGAATCAAGTACTACACACACCCACTGAAATTCAGGAAGGATAAAGGAATGAAACTGGAGAAACCCACTGCTCCCTATCCCCATGAGTAGATTTCGGGTGTGCTCAAATGCTACTGCATTGTTTCAACCTTGACGGACCACCCACTCACTCGAGGAAGGCGAACCCCCACAGGATACCTAATGTGCGTCGAATAACTTCCCCCATCCTCAGCTTTCGTGCTCTAATAGTATTTCCAGCTATTTTGTAGCATTACTTGTTACCACAAAGGGGTGATTGCGATTCGCTTCGGTGGGGGGTCCTTCTTTTGGAGAATTCCATTTCTTGAAGGTTTGATGCAATTTGTGTATAAATATATATATATTTACAGCAAAGGAAGATTCAATATTAGGTTGCTTAAAAATGCAGGGATTTTTTTTTTAAAGTAAATCTGTTCACGTGACCACTATGATAAATGCAGTGGAGTAGGACTGCGCATGTCCAAAGAACGACTGCTTATTGTTCATTACATTAATAGTGACGGCGGGCTCCATGCCATGCCATTTTGAGCATTAATCTTTCATGGCATCTCTTTTCATCTTGGAAGGCTGAGCGGGCACAGGCAACCTGCTGTATCGCCTGAGCATTGGAGCACAGGTGGGACAAAGGCTGCCTGATCCATTTGGCATTTGTCCTGCAGCTTTCTTGCATCAGGTGCTGCATTCTGCAGAGTCTCGAATTAATTTTTGTGTTTGTGCAGCAGTGACACCTAAGGGATGCCTACATGTTGCATGTTCTGTGTGTATCTATTGTGTGCCGCAATCCCTGCTTCTCCTGTATTTCCTGAATGATTATATGCAGGGCTTTTTTTTTCATTTGCATATTAGGCCACACCCCCTGACATCACCATTGTTTCACACAGGGCTTTTTTTGTAGAAAAAGTCCAGCAAAGACTGATTTGCATATTAGGCCACACACCCCCAGCCACCATTGTTTCACATTGTTTCTACAAAAAAGCCCAGCATGACCTCATTTGCATATTAGGCCATACCCCCTGACATCACCATTGTTTCACACAGGGCTTTTTTGTAGAAACGGCTCAGCAGGAAGTCATTTGCACATTAGGCCACACCCCCTGATATCACCATTGTTTCACACAGGGCTTCTTTTTTTGTAGAAAAAGCTCAGCAGGAAGTCATTTGTTTTTTCAGCTCGTGCCATGATAAATTTGCACATTAGGGCACTCCCCCTGGTATCGCCATTGCTTCACACGGGGCTTTTCTTGTAAAAAAGCCCAGCAGGCACTCATTTGCACATTAGGCCACACCCCCTGGTGCCAAGCCAGCCAGAACTGCATTCCTGCTCAAAAAAAGCCCTGAACATGATTCCAAATTCCTATTCAATATAAGCTCCAGTCTCACTCACACAAAATCTGAGCCATATAAAAATTAAATGGTTAAAACAAAAAAAGCTATACATCTCTATGTGGACAATCTGGTACAGCGTATTCCGGGGGGCGAGTACTAACAGGGAAGAAAAGACAAGCGTCCCATTCTCTAAACTGAAAGGCTAATAAGGATGCCCTTATTCCACAGCTGTGCCCCAACCATTACCTGGAGTTCTCTCATTTGCAGTAAGACCTTTGCTTACTTTTGGGATTCTCATGTCTGGCATTAATGCATTGGTCTGTAAAACAGTGTTGCTAACCTACTCCTTTGACTCCACAAACTCTGAAGCCAGTTTGGTGTAGTGGCTAAGTGTGCGGACTCTTATCTGGGAGAACCGGGTTTGATTCCCCACCCCTCCACTTGCACCTGCTTGGGATGGCCTTGGGTCAGCCATAGCTCTGGCAGAGGTTGTCCTCGAAAGGGCAGCTGCTGTGAGAGCCCTCTCCAGCCCCACCCACCTCACAGGGTGTCTGTTGTGAGGGAGGAAGGTAAAGGAGATTGTAGGCCTCTCTCTGTCCTTGACAGGACAGCTGCTGAGAGAGCCCTCTCCAGCCCCACCCACCTCACAGGGTGTCTGTTGTGGGGGAGGAAGGTAAAGGAGATTGTAAGCCGCCAGAGGCGTCACTAGGGTGGGTTGCACCCTGGGGTGTAACTGATTCAAGTCACCCCCACCCCCCATTGGGCATCACCCCTTTTGGAGGGCTGCATCACCCCCTCCACACACTTCACATGGCCCCTCCCTCATCCGTAATCCAAGATACCAGTTTTGCAGCATTTAAGTTTCCCCCACTCACTCACACGCTTTTAGCTGAGCCGGCGGCAGCGCGGCCCCGGTTTCAGAATCCCGGCCAGCCCACACACAGCAGCAGCGTTCTAGTCCCAGGGCCAGCCCCTTCCTGTTGGGGGGGACCATGGGTCAGTGCCTGGGGCCAATGAGAATGCTCTGGGGGAGGGCCGATAGCCCCCTTGGCCCCGCCCTAGTGACGCCGCTGTAAGCTGCTCTGAGACTCTTTGGAGTGGAGGGCGGGATATAAATCCAATATCGTCTTCTTCTTCTTTGGCCAAAGGGCCCTTCCTCCAACTTAAAAGTGGTTCTTCTACCAGCAGGAGACACAGTGTTCAATACAAGGAGTTAAAAATCAGTGTGTACATCCAGGGCATTGCTAATTTCTTTCAAACTTGAACACCAACTTGATTTTATTTTTTGCACCCATTTTCCAGAAGGACAAGTGCAAGTTTCATCACAGTTTGAAATCTGCTAACTTTTTTTTTGTGTGTGGGGTGGGGGATATTTTGTGCGTGCACGCCTGGAAGTTTTGTGACTTCTGACAACCCCTACTGGGGCATGGAGAACTTTTAGAGAAGTGGCATGATGCAGCCTGCCTCTGCCTCCTGCTTTTGGTATTTCAAGGAGGTCTCCCATCCAAGTACTTGCCAGAGTCAGCTTCCGAGATCTGACAAGATCAGTTTTGCCTGGGCTATCCAGGTCAGGGTGAAATCTGCTGATCTGAACATTGTGCTTTGTTGATTTGTTTGAGAAGCAATTGCCATGTGAGTCTATAGCAGCCAAAAAAAAAAAAATCCCAATTCTTATAGCACCTTGATGGTGCAAAATACCCTCAATTTGCAGCCAGTTCACTGGGTTTTAAAGCCAAGAGACAAACAGCAGTGGTTTGCCATAGCCTGCCTCTGTGTAGCAACCCCAGACTTCCTTGGCGGTCTCCCATCCAAGGCCTAACCCTGCTTAGTTTCTGAGATCTTACAAGATCAGGCTAGCCTGGGGCATCCAGGTCAGGGCCCGGAGTGCCTTATGACAAGCTCACCATTTTGTGTGCGTTAGAAGGCCTTTTGAGCCAGGGCTATCTGCCTACTGAGTCTGATGCTTCATGCAGCAGCCAAAGTGGAGACTAGGGCTGATTCCACACTAACCTTGCTCCGCGCCAGGCTTCCGTTTCTCTCCGGAGCAAGCTAGCGATTTTGCACCAGCTGCTCTGCATCGTCATTTTGTGCAGAGAAAACCCACAATTTGCCACGCCACAGTGTAAATCTGGTTTTCTTCAGGTTTACACTGCGGTGCAGAAAATCGCAGGTTTCCCCCACACAAAATGGCAGCGCAGAGCAGCTCGTGTGAAATCGCTAGCTTGCTCCGGAGAGAAACGGAAGCGGTGCGGAGCAAGGTTAGTGCGGAATCAGCCTGGCTCATGACAGCTTGTGCCATGGTAAATTCATTAAAGATGATTTTGATTTTATTTATTTATTTATTTGATTTATACCCCCACGAAGCAGGCTCAGGGCAGCTTACAGCATAAAATCCCAGAAACAATAAAATTAATAAGTATTAAAAATACATATTCGGTAATAAATAACAATGCTTAAAACAGTTAAAACAATTAAAACAGAAAAACAGACTATTAAATTGATGCTATTCTGATGGCGATGGCCTTCTTCCACAGCTCTTAAATACCAGTGCCAGTCAATTGTATGCCAGCTGGAAGAGGATAGTCTTGCAGGCCTTGTGGAACTGCACCAGGTTCTGCAAGGCTCTCACTTCATCTGGTAGTTGGTTCCACCAGCAGGGGGCTATGATTGAGAAGGCCCTGTCTCTAGTTGATTTCAATGGGGCCTCCTTCAGCCCGGGGATTACTAACAGATTTTGTGATCCTGATCTAAGTACTCGCTGGGGAACATGTGGGGAGAGACGGTCCCTAAGGCAGGCAGGTCCTAGGCCATATAGGGCTTTAAAGGTAATAACCTTTTCTT
This sequence comes from Heteronotia binoei, assembly GCF_032191835.1. NCBI lineage: Eukaryota > Metazoa > Chordata > Lepidosauria > Squamata > Gekkonidae > Heteronotia > Heteronotia binoei. The sequence continues at coordinate 16,003,550 of NC_083240.1, read as the reverse complement.
ATCTCCACTTCATATTTCCACCCCCGAAATCTCCATTTATATCTAATTTCTCTCTGGTACAACCAGGTCCCTGATTCTTTAACTGGGGGAGGGGGGGGCATTTCCCATTCATCAGGCTTTGTTCGTCAACACATATTATACAGTGGATATACATAAATATGATACGGGATATACAGGGTATACATAAATATAGTACAATTTGCAGATTAAAAACCAAAGAATACACAAAAACCAACAATGAGCATGTACAACACAAAAAGCTCTGGCCAAATATAAACAAATATAAAAAGGACCAATCTTAAAGAACATTTGCCCATCCTTGAAATGTGCCAGTCATTAAGATACCAAAGGGGAGAGAAAGGCACCAAAAAATAAAATAACAGGAAAAATTTATTTAATTTAGGGGTATTTTTAATGGGTTCCCTTGCCCTATAGCATGCATTCCTATGGATTGCTTAAAGCAGGGGTGGGGAACGTCTGACCCAAGGGCCATTTACGGTATCACTTGGTCTGGCCCTCGGGGATTGCTGGCCCCTTTCTTCCCCCCATTTCTTTATTTCCCTTTCTTCCCCTTTCTTCCCCTCATTTCGTTATTTTCTTTTATTATCCTTTCTTCCCTCCATTTCATTTCCCTTTCTTCCCCCCATTCCTTTCTTTCCCTTTGTTCCCCTTTCTCCCTCTCTCCCTTTCTCTCTCTCTCTCAGCTTTTTCCACAAAAACACCCCTGGATCTAGACATTTGTCTAGGGCAGCAGGCCAGGTGTGTGTTTGTGTGCCAAATTAGGCTCTCCCCACATACGCCAAATAGAAAAGCAATTATTTGCATTAATTTTGTCAGCCTGAATCATTCTCCCTCGGCAGAGCACTGTTTTATAAGTTGATAATTTTGTATGGCCCATGAATGACGTTATAAATATCCAAATGGCCCTTGGCAGAAAAAAGGTTCCGCGTGCCTGACTCAAAGCACGAGAGCTTTATGTATTTTGGTTCTGTTCTTTTCCTACTGTAAGTCAAATGGATAAAACTCCATTTAGGGCAGGCAGCAGCACCAAAATGGGAATCTCCAAGCTGGGCCCAAAGCGTTCTTTCACCGCTTCCCCTCTTCTCGTACTCTGACCTATACAAATGGACTATAGATAGCTCTATGAAAAGTCTGTGGGGGACACCGTGCCAAGAAGGGGGAAAGATCATGTGGTTTGCACCAATAAACTCTTGAGCAAACCTTGCCACTGCTGGGGGCCACAATTGCAGCCTTCTTGTCCCTTAGCAAAAGGATCTCTTTCCACTGGAAAAGAGGAGGAGGAGGAATTTGGAGCAGGTTACAATCTCCTTTCCCTTCCCCTCCCTACAACAGGCACCCTGTGAGGCAGGTGGGGCTGAGAGAGCTCTCAGAGAACTGTTTTTGAGAGGAACAGCTTTGACAGAGTTATGGCTGACCCAAGGTCACTCCAACAGTTGCATGTGGAGAAGCAGGATTAACTCTGGCAAGAACTTGGATGGGAAACCTCCTTGGAATATAAGGACCAGAGAGGCGGGGGCAGGCAATAGCCAAGCCACCTCTCTGAATATCCTACAGGCCCCCAGTAAGGGTCAGTCACCAGAGGTCACGCAGAAATACAAAACAGAAATAAAAACACCCACTTGCTCAAACTTGGCTCATTGCTCAAAAATCTAAATACGGTATATATTGTCATCATACCTCTGACTGAACCCGTTACCCAAAACAGATTTTTAGCTTCTCTGTTTTGGCAAAAAGAAAAAAGCACGTCCCTAAATAGCAATCTTTATGGATTTTTGGTTTGTCATTTGAATTCTAACATCAGCCTCTGAGTGTTCTGGCTTCAGCTCCCGTTCGGAATCCCAGCTTCCAGCTAGGTACCCCGGCAGGATTTCTCTCCAGGTACAATTATTGCTTATAAGCTCCTGGCTTCTACTCAGGGCTTAGCTCTAACAAATGGCACCCTTTAAGTCAAATATATAGGATATGAAATTTTTAAAAGTTAGTCCCCATTACAGATAACTCAATCCTGAGCAAGTGGCACATTGGAGCAGCTGATCTCAGCACTGGCCACATTACACACATGAATTATGTCCCTCCGTCCTCCCCCCACTCCAAACGATCATCGCTTAAATGGTGTAGGCATCGGCAGTTGTCACATTAGCTTCATCAGAACGGCAATTACACATTTCTGTGCCTGCCAATCTGTTAGCTGAGCATCGGCACGGTAGCCAAGATCTATTTTAAAACACACAAATATTTTCTCAGCTTCCAGAGGGGAAGCTGTGTTTGTCGGCTGCAGCCAAAACAGCGAAAAAAAATTAGTCTTGTGGCCCCTTACATGGAAAGAAATCTGTCTTGGCAGAAGCTCTCGTGAACCGCAGCTTACTTCATTAGGTGCATGAAATGTTACCTTCAGCCAGTGATGGTGACATTGTCGTCAAGTTGCAGTTGACTTTTGGTAACCCCATAGAGCTTAAATGCCAAGAGACGTTCAGTGGTGAATTGCCATTGTTTGCTTCTGCATAGCAACCCTGGACTTTGCTGGTGTCTCTCCTCCAAGTACTAACCAGGGCCGTCTCTGCTTAGCTTCTGAGATCTGACAAAACCAGGCTAGCCTGGGTTATATCTGGGTCAGGGCACCTTCAGACAAGGGTAGGCAATTCTGGGTTTGGAAATTCCTGGAGAATTTCTTTGGGGATAAAGCCTTGGGAGAGCATCTTCTGCATAGGAGAGGGAAGAAGGAGGAGGAGGAGAAGGAGAAGAAGCCCTGTTGTTGGGGTCCAGAAGAACTGGTTGGTCACTGTGTGGGACAGAGGGTTGATGTTGCCTCCTGGCACTATGATCCAGAGGCTTAGCGCCTCTGAATGTGGAGATCCTCCTCAGTCACCACAGCTAGTAGCCATTGATAGACTTATCTTCCATGATTCTATCTGTTCTCCTTTGGAAACTGTTTATTCCTGTGGTCATCATGACATCCTCTGGCAGAGAATTGCACATTCTAATCTCCCTCTCTCTCTGTGAAGTAGTATTTCCTTTTGTCTGTCCAGAACCAACTGCCCATCACTGGATGCCCTGGAGTTCTAGTATTCTAAAATGTCTCAGGTGCCCTCGGTATTTTCATCTTCACAAGAATAATCGCAGAGCATCCATGGAATGCTTTTAGATGCTTGTCTCTGAGACTTTTTAAAATTATTATTTTCTGGGGAAAGAGGGAAATGAAGAAGAAACACACGGGTGCCCTTGCGAACTTTCAAACTTTTTTTTTTTGAGAATTTTGTTGCCACTTAGAGGTTCCAGTAGTTCATTCCCCTGTGTTCCCCCAGAAAGAAAGCCCTGGTTCTCTCCATGTCCATCATGATTCCCTGGAAAACACATCTTTCCCTATACTTACAGAGGCTTGGATTGATGATGCAGTGGCGCAGAGTGCTAAAGCTGCAGTACTGCAGTCGGAGCCCTCTGCTCATGACCTGAGTTCGATTCCAGCGGACCTGAGTTCGATTCCAGCCGGCTCAAGGTTGACTCAGCCTTCCATCCTTCCGATTTCAGTAAAACGAGCACCCAGCTTGCTGGGAGGGAAGTGTAATGACGGTGAAGGCAATGGCAAACCACCCATAAAAAGGTCTGCCGTGAAAACATGAAAGCAGCGTCACCAACTGGTGCTTGCACAGGGGACCTTTCCTTTCCTTTTTTCCCCCTGAGGTCTTCCCACCATCGAAACAGCATGGAAGCAAACCAATGCATGCAGAACAGGGCTTTTTTTTTTGAGCAGGAATGCACAAGAACACAGTTCCGGCTGGCTTGGCATCAGGGGTGTGTGGCTTAATATGCAGATGAGTTCCTGCTGGGCTTTTTCTACCCAAAAAGCCCTGATGCAGAAGGGCACATCCCATATTTCTGATGAAAGCTTTCTTGGTCCTCCAGACCTGAAAACCGGGAAACAAATCGATGGCAAGGCTCCCTTCGAGTTGTTCTGGAGACAGGGAGGAAAGCTGGTGCTTCTGCAAATATATATGTATTGGCATTTGGGTGGCTTTTCTTCCCCTCGCATCGACAGCTTGAAAAATCATCTCCACGCCTGCCTCTTTGTACAAGCTACTTAAGTGGCCCACTGAGCAGCGAGAGGCGCCGTATCGGGTTTTTTTTGCCAAACAACGCTGACATTTTTTTTCAAGGGTTCTTGGGCGGCTGTGAAGTGTTTTCTCCCAAGCAGGCACTTGATGCAACCTTTGTTTTGGAATGAGCTGGAAGTCCTTGGCAAGGGGCGACTCGGAGAGCACCGGGAAATTGCTGCGCTTGTGCCGAACGCCGAACTCTTCCTTGGCACCTCTTGCCTTGAGTGAGATTCTACTCCAAGTAGCAGTTCCAAGATTCTCATCCATCCCCTCCCCCACCCCCCACTCCAGTCCAAAAATCCATGATTTGGTTTTACTTCTGTTTTGCACACACTGAAATGGTGATCCTTATTTGGGGGACATTGTCTGTTTAAGAACATAAGAGAAGCCATGTTGGATCAGGCCAATGGCCCATCCAGTACAACACTCTGTGTCACACAGTGGCCAATATATATGTGTGTGTGTACACACACACACACACACACACACACATATATATATATATACTGTGGCTAATAGCCACTGATGGACCTCTACTCCATATTTTTATCCAATTCCCTCTTGAAGCTGGCTATGCTTGTAGCCGTCGCCATCTCCTGTGGCAGTGAATTCCACATGTTAATCACCCTTTGGGTGAAGAAGTACTTCCTTTTATCCGTTTCCTGGGGCCAATTTCCACACACGCACATGCACCCCTTTACCTACTTTTCAACCAAAAAGTAACTAAGAGCAGGACTCATTTTGTAGAAAAATAGGTGGCGGAGCTCATTAGCATAACTCATTAGCATGTGATGCCCCCCCCCAACAGCCCAAAACAACCCGATGCAAGAAAGGAGAGCCCCAGGCAAGCTAGGCCTGCTTGGGCTGGCTAGAGATCCAGTCAAAAGGCCAGCAAACCACCTGCAGCCCAAAATCACGTGAGAAGTGGAGAAAGGGTGGCATGGGCTTCTCCAGGGTTAATGAGGGCTGCTGGGGCCATGTCAAAGCTCCTGGTGGCTGCCTGGCTGGCTGCCCGCTCTCCTAATCCAGAGATTGTTATGCAGCTGCACCTACTATTCAATGGACAAGGTAAGTGGGGAGGAAGAGGGGGAACCCTCAGAAAGGTTCAGGATCTGCACTCCTGTGAGTTTCTGCTGAATTCAAGGCCTACTAGGGTTGCCAATCCCCAGGTGGGGGCAGGGGATCCCCCAGTTTGGAGGCCCTCCCCCCGCTTCAGGGTAATCAGAAAGCGGGGGGGGGGGGGAAACGTCTGCTGAGAACTCATGATTTCCTATGGAGGCTTATTCCCATAGAAAATAATGGAGAATTGATCTGTGGGTATCTGGGGGCCCTGTTTTTTGAGGTAGAGGCACTACATTTGCAGTATAGCATCCAGTGGTTCTCCCCAATATACTCCCTAAGCTTCAAAAAGATTGGACTAGGGAGTCCAATTCTATGATCCCCCAAAGAAGGTGCCCCTATCCTTTATTATTTCCTATGGAAGGAAGGCATTTAAAAGGTGTGCGGTCCCTTGAGATGTGACGGCCAGAACTCCCTTTGGAGTTCAATTATGCTTGTCACATCCTTGCTCCTGGCTCCACCCCCAATGTCTCCTGGCTCCACCCTCAAAGTCTCCTGGCTCCACCCCCAAAGTCCCTAGATTTCATGAATTGGACTTGGCAACCCTAAGGCCTACCAATATAGGAGATTGCAAATGCTTGGGTGGAGATATATCCTTTTGAATGCTTTCCTATAGAGAACTCCATGTAACTGAAAATCTAGCACTTCAAGTAGAAAGATGTTAGCCCAGCCTAGTTGCTATTAGAATTTGTTTCACCTGACATTCTTGGTTTGCCAGCCTCCAGGTAGAACCCGGAGATCTCCAGGGTTGACAAATGATAGAGATTAGCTCCCCTGGAGAGAAAATGGCTGCTTTGGAGGGTGGACTGTTTGGCATTACCCCCTGCTGAGATCCCTCCCCAAACCCCATACCCCCAGCACCACCCCCAAATCTCTAGGTGTTTCCCAACTCAGAGCTGGCAACCCTGTAAAACAGGGGGGTCAAAAATGTGTCCCAGGGGCCAACTCAAGCCCCCAGAGGGCTCCTATAATTTTCTCCATTGGTTGAGGCTCCTCTGCCTCCTTGTCCCCTGGGGAAGGAAGAAAAGAACCAGAGCTTCCTTTGCCCAGCTCCCTGGATCCCATGGGAGAGATTCAAAGAAAGCACCTTTAAGACCAACAAGTGCTAATGTTTTCAGCATGTTTTATTTTAAGTTTGGTTTTTTTAAAAAAAAATAGTGTTTGTCTCTGTCCTTTAAAAAGTTTATATCTCTGCTATCTAATCTTAAATAGGTACACACATGTCCTGGCCTAACACGGCTCAGCCTGACAAGGTCTCATTATGTCTGATCTGGCCCTCATAACAAATGAGTTTGACTCCCCTGCAAAAGCCTGACTGAGGTTGGCATATTGCACAAAAATCTAGATAGCATATATATTCTAGTCATACTATCCATTGAGCTCCTATCCCAAAATGGATTTTTTTTGCTTTCTTTTTTAGCCAAAAAAAAAAAAAGCTCTAGCCCTTATTGTTCTGGAGATATCAGGGGAAATGTGACAGCTGCATCCTCTCCAACTGTTTAGTAATGACTGCACTTCCTCCTACTTCCCAGTACTCTAGCCAATGAGGGGCAGCCATACTTACAATGGAAGTGTGCCTGACCAATGGAGGGAAAGCAACAGTTCTCACTTTTAATTGGCCAGAGCTTTGGGCAGCAGGAAACTGCTGGGTTCAGCAAAGCAACAGCATGTGGCGTGAGCAAACTCGCCCTCCAGTCTCGTCATCAAAAGTAAGCCTCGAAAATTACGCAGCAATTTCAGGACCTATTTCACAACTATTTTCTCTGCAAGCGCCTTAGTGCGCCGCATTTGAGATCCGGGTTTTGGCAAACAGTGCTCCAGATTGCCTACGTTATCGAGAAGGAAGATGATTTGCGGCCAGTCCTGCCTCACAGCTTGGAGACAGAGATATTGGATTTCTTTGCTTCCCAGTTTAGAGGAGTGGATTGGAACAAACTAGTTGCAGGCAACCTGTATACAGACACTCTTATTTGGAATTAAGAGCCATGAAACAATACAAGGCTGGAAAGTTCCTCAATATTTGGGGGAAGAGTTTGTGGAGGGTGGGGTTTGAGGAGGGGTGGAACCTCAGCAGGGGATAATGTCATGAAATCCACTCTTCAAAGAGAGCCAGTTTGGTGTAGTGGTTACGTGTGTGGACTCTTATCTGGGAGAACCGGGTTTGATTCTCCACTTGCAGCTGCTGAAATGGCCTTGGGTCAGCCATAGCTATTGCAGGAGTTGTCCTTGAAAGGGCAGCTGCTGTGAGAGCCCTCTTAGCCCCACTCACCTCACAGGGTGTCTGTTGTGGGGGAGGGAGAGTAGGACAGGGGTGGGGAACCTTTTTTCTGCCAATGGCCATACGGATATTTATAACATCATTCTCGGGCCATAAAAAATTATCAACTTAAAAAGCAGCGCTCTGCCGAGGGAGAATGATTCAGGCCAGCAAAATTAATGCAAATAATTGTTTTTCTATTTGAAGTCATGCGGGGAGAGCCTAATCTGGCACACACACACACACACGGCCCACAGCCCTAGGCAAACGCATAGGTCCAGGGCTTTTTTGTAGAAAAAGCCCAGCAGGAACTCAGTAGCATATTAGATCTCCAGGCCCCACCTAGAGCCTGGCAAGCCCAGTTACACATCCTGTTTCTTTTGACAAAGCAGTGTTCAATTTCTTTTTAATGTACTTTGCAAGGGGAAAGATTGGTTCCATACCACCACAGTCAAGTGCTCAGGGTATGGCAGATAAATACGGACTTAATTGAAAAAAAATATTTTCACGGTAATTGAAGGAAGAAGCCAAGTTGTCTGCTTTTCATGGAGTGGCCAAAGCAAAGACAGCAAAGTCAAGTGATAGTGGATGCATTAAACCTTGATCTAACCTGTACCATTTCAGAGTGCAGATGGCGCTCATCTGAAGAAAAAAAAAATCCCTGCAGACAGAAAACCAGCATGTCAGGGAAATGACCAAGTTAGAAACTCTTCTCCTTAACTTTCTAGTATTTTGCATGCAGGGAATTTTTTTTGCTTTGTTTTTCGTATTGCAGAGCATTCAGTGATGCGAGCCTATCTCTGCCCTTTGAAGAAGCACAGCTGTGAGATACAGGTTGACTGCTTCCTAGAGACACAGTGGCCTATTTTCTCTCTACATCTTCCTCCCCAGGTTGGTTCATAGGTGCATGGAGCAGAACAAAGGGATTAGTAGGGAACTTGCTTCCCCATAATCAGCAAGCAGTTTATGTAATTACACGCTGTCTCTGGGAAATGGGGTATTGCAGCCTTACATGTTGCAGCATTACATAGGGAAGAGCCATGGCTTAGTGGTAGAACCTCTGCTTGGGATGCAGAAGGTCCCAGGTTCAATCCTTGGTATCTCCATTAAAAATAGAGTTGCCACCCCCAAACAGCCAGTGTGATGAGGTCACTTCTGGGTGATGTCATCGTGCCAGGGATGTTACGAGGTGATGCTCTGGTTTTTGAGTAAACTCTATAGTTTTGAAGGCAAAAAAAACTCATAAAGTTTTACCGCCAAACCAGAGCATCACATGTGGCATTGCTGATGTGATGAGGCCACTTCTGAGAGCCAGTTTGGTGTAGTGGTTAAGTGTGAGGACTCTTATCTGGGAGAACCGGGTTTGATTCCCCACTCCTCCACTTGCACCTGCTGGAATGGCCTTGGGTCAGCCAGAGCTATCTCAGGAGTCGTTCTTGAAAGGGCAGCTTCTGGGAAGAGCTCTCTCAGCCCCACCTAACTCACAGGGTGTCTGTTGTGGGGGGAGAAGATATAGGAGATTGTAAGCCACTGAGTCTTTGATTCAGAGAGAAGGGCGGGGTATAAATCTACAGTCTTCTTCTTCTTCTATGTGATGTCATTGCATTGGGGATGTTGCATGCGATGTCCCCACCCCACCCCATGACACCCCCCAAATCCCCCCAGCACGACAGCAATGGGAACTGGCAACCCTATTTAAAAAGTATCAGCAGAGCTTTTTTGTAGCAAGAATTCCTTTCCACATTGGGCCACACACCCCTGATGTAGCTAATCCTCCAAGAGCTTATGAGACTCTTATTCCAGGGCCGAGTGTAAGCTCCAGGAGGATTGGCTACATCAGGGGTGTGTGGCCTAATATGCAAAGGAGGTCCTGCTACAAAAAAAAGCCCTGAGGATCAGGATAGTAGGTGATGTGAAGGACCTCTAACTGAGACCCTGGAGAGCTGCTGCCCATCAAAGTAGACAATACTAACTTTAATGGACCAATGGTCTGATTCAGTCGAAGGCCACTTCATGCATGACTCTTGGGTTCAGCCCTAGAGAGGCCCCACATGCGATCTCTCTGGGACGCAACCTCTCTGCCCTGTTGCTTCTCCCCTGACTGCTCTTTCGGCCTGGAGACTTGTGGTCTTCAACCCCACCTGCTTGTACTTGATTTGGAGGGAAAATGAACTCCTAATCACCCCCTGGAAAACTGGTAATGAAGCATGTACAGCTCCTCGCTGCGAGACCTGGCAGGGGTGGGGGGGGGGAGAAGGAGGAAGAGCAAATCAGTGAGCTGTGCAGCTTGTTCTTGCATCCTAAATTATGTCTGCCTTTGATTTTCTAAATATCTTGTTTAGGCGAAGCAATGGACTGTTCGGCCATTACTTGCAGTGCTGTCACGGCTGAGCTGTTCTGAGTCCATTCGATTTGGAAGGAGAAGGATTCTCTTCTTGCACTCGGGACCAGTTTCAGGTGTGTGTCTGGTGGGGGTTTTGGGCAGCAGAGGGGGGAGAGTTCAGTCCCTGTCATTAAGCACACCTCCACTGCCTCATCCTTCTATTTGTTCATGATATTTGTGTACCTTTTCACCCAGAAGGGACTTGGAGCTACCTAAAGCCCCTAGGCTTAAGTACCTTCAGGGAACGGAAAGCAAACTGTTCCTTGCACATCCTGACCTGGATAACCCAGGCAAGCCCGATCTCATCAGATCTCGGAAGCTAAGCAGGGTCGACTGTATGTTAGTACATGGATGGGAGACTCCTTTGAAATACCAAGCCAGGAGAACAGAGGCAGGCTTTCAGCCACCTTTCACTATCCTCCAGGCCTCCAGTAGGGGTCCATCATAGGGTTGCCAGGTCTGTGTTGGAAAACACCTGGAGACTTTGGGGTGGAGCCAGGAGAGGGTGGGGTTTGGGGAGGGGAGGGGCCTCAGCAGGGTACAGTGCCCTAAAGCCCACCCTTCAGAGCAGCCATTTTCTCCAGGGGAGCTGATTTCTGCCCGTTGGAGATCAGTTGTAAAAGTGGGAGCTTTCCAGGCCCCACCTGGAGACTGGGAACTCTAGTCAGTCACCAGAGGTTGACATGACTTCCTGGTGCACACACACAATTTAAAAAAACACCTGTTCCTCTCACGCATATTCCTGTCTACCTCGGACTGGTGCCTGCAGATAGAGTTAACTTGCCTCTATACTCACCTTGCCTCTTCCTGGGATGGAGCAGTCATTGGAGTATTCAGGACTTTTTTGTGGGGGAGGAACGCACAGGAATGCAGTTCTAGCTGGCTTGGCATCAGGGGGAATGCCTAATATGCAAATGAGTTCCTGCTGGGCTTTTTCTACAAAAAAAGCCCTGGGAGTATTGAACTAGGATCCAGGTTTGCACCCCCACTCAGCCTAACTTGCCATACCCAGTTAGCATGAGGATAAAATGGAAGAGGTAAGAATGATATTGCTTTGGGTTTAGATCTGGAGACTGGAATAAGCCCCTTCCGGCATTTGCTTCAATGATTCTGTAAATCATTAATCTGGGGTTTTGCTTCAATAACTGCCCTAGATGGAGAATTAAATAGTTAGGTGTGACTATGGGTGGGGCTGTGGCTCAGCGGCAGAGCATCTGCTTGGCATGCAAGAAGGTCCCAGGTTCAATCCCTGGCTTCTCCAGCTGAAAAGGACCAGACAATAGATGATGTGAAACACCACCGCCTGAGATGCTGGAGAGCCGCTGCCAGTCTGAGTAGACGTGATTGACCTTGATGGGTCTGATTGACCAAGGGTCTGATTCAGTATCAAGCATATTCATGTATTCAGTCAGCTTTGGGTATTTTTTAGGGCTTTTTTTTTTGTAGCAGGAGCTCCTTTGCATATTAGGCCAGACACCCCTGATGTAGCCAATCTTCCTGGAGCTTACCAGGAGAGAGCCGGTTTGGTGTAGTGGTTAAGTGTGCGGACTCTTATCTGGGAGAACCGGGTTTGATTCCCCACTCCTCCACTTGCACCTGCTGGAATGGCCTTGGGTCAGCCATAGCTCTGGCAGAGGTTGTCCTTGAAAGGGCAGCTGCTGTGAGAGCTCTCTCCAGCCCCACCCACCTCACAGGGTGTCTGCTGTGGGGGAGGAAGGTAAGGGAGATTGTGAGCCGCTCTGAGACTCTTCGGAGTGGAGGGCGGGATATAAATCCAATATCTTCTTCTTCATCTTCTTCTTCTTACAATAGGCCCTGTACTAAGAGCCCTGTCAGCTCCAGGAGGATTGGCTACATCAGAGGTGTGTGGCCTAATATGCAATGGAGTTCCTGCTACAAAAAAAAGCCTTGGTATTTTCAAAAGTATACTTTGGGGGCGGACTCGAAGAGGTATTTCTCAGCCCATCAGAACAGGTGATTCCCTCACAATGGGGCAGTCGCAGATCCTTTCCAGGTGACGCATCCACCAGCAGCAGCACGAGGTGCAAGTTCCATCCGTCCACATCAACAGCAGGGGGACACCTGCCCGGCCAGCCCACCTCCCTGCTAAACAGCGCCTTTTCCAGCAGCCTCACAAATGCTGACTGCCTCAGGTAAGCCCTCGTCTCCCATGCATGAGAATGTGATGGCTCCGGAGGATTGCAGGCGACTGCAGGTGCAGGATTACCCCAGAGAACGTCCTCCTGCCTTGTTTTCCCAATCCTTGCTAATTGAAAACTGACACTGCTGGCAAAGAGAAGGGGGAAGACTCTTTTGCCCTTTTGTGCTAATTTTATATTTTCAGGGAGTTTGTCAGAGAAGGAATTAGAGATGTTTGCAAAATCCTATTAGGGTGGATTTCCGAGTTGATTTCCCCACCCCTCCGGACTAGATTTAAATTCTCTCCAGGGAGAGCCAGTTAGTCACCCTAAAAGGGTTTGCACTTTGGCAGGGGGGAGCTGTTCCCTCTCCCTTATTTCCCTCCTGGGGTCCACAGCGTCAGTAAACACTGTAGACTTTTATCTGGCATAACCAGGTTTGATTCCCCACTCCTCCACCTGCAGCTGCTGGAATGGCCTCGGGTTAGCCATAGCTCTCGCAGAGCTGTCCTTGAAAGGGCAGCTGCTGGGAGAGCTCTCTCAGCCCCACACACCTCACAGGGTGTGTGCTGTGGGGGGGAGGAAGATATAGGAGATTGTAAGCCCCTTTGAGACTCTGTTTCAGAGAGAAGGGCAGGGTATCAATCTATGGTCTTCTTCAGATAGTCTCAGAGGGTAGCTGTGGCTGGTCTGCAATAGAACACCCTTTCTTTGCAACTCCCATCTTTGGACTGGGATAGAAAGTTTCACAGATCTCCATTCCCGCTTGTGTCTGAGGAAGGGAGCTTGGATTCTTGAGCCACTCTCCCCTCCCACAAAAAAAGGGAATTGTGCTGGATTCTAGGGTGCTACTGGATTTGAGTCTAGTAAACAGTGGGGAGCGAGAGGGGTTTTGTCTAATGGGTACCACCCAGGGCTTTTTTAATTTGCATATTAGGCCACCCCCCCCCCCCATGTAGCTAATCCTCAAAGAGCTTGCAGGCCTCCCAGTACAGGGCCTACTGTAAGCTCCAGGAGGATTGGCTACATCAGGGGTGTCTGCCCTAATATGCAAAGGAGTTCCTGCTACAAAAAAAGCCCTGGTGCCTTCACTTGTGTAACCTTCAAATCCAAGAAGGTTGGGGGGCGGGGGAACACAATGCTGTGTCAAAAGATAGGAACAGAAAGAGGTAAGAATGAAATCTCCTCAGATTAGTTCTTTGGGTACCAAAAAGCATGCATTTAAATCTTTTTTTTAAAAAAAAAAATCAGCATTCCAAGGTCCAATTATGAAGGAATATTTTAATATGATATGGTACAATTGTGCGCTTCAACATAGAAACGCACAAACCAAAAGCCCGCACACCATTAGCCCTTGGTGTGCTGCAAAAACATATATTGTTAATTTTTTAGATTTTCAGTACACAACAGGCTGAGTCTGAAGGGGACTCTGTTATTGGCTTTGTTTCTGTGTTTCATAAAAGCACAATTGCACTCTCTGGAGACGCAGAAAACAAACAAACAAAAAGCCTTAATGAAAACCCTTTCAACATTAGCTCGTTGCATGCCAAAAAGCATATGATTTTTCAGTTTGGTTTATTGTTCCCCCCCATAAATGCGGGACAAAGAATGCACTGGTTTTGAAGGAGGATTCAGGTGGGTAGCCATGTTGGTCTGAGGCAGATGGTCTGTGGAAGTGGGCTTGCACAGGTGAGATGATACCCAGGCCCAACGCATGGGATTCTGGTGCCCGAGGCAGAACTCCAACTCCCACCCCCCTGAGAAAAATTTTCACGCATGCGACATGATGACGTCATCACACTGGGCACTCAGTGCTTTCCTTCCTCAGCGCCCACAGAGGACGCTGGGGAAGGGAAACACTGCTCTTTTGGCTCTAAGGGATTGGGGGGAGCTTCTCCGACCCCTCAGAGCTGAAAGAACACTCAGCGCTTTGCTTCCCCAGTGCCCTCAGAGGACACTGGGAAAGGGAAGCGCCGCTCTTTCTTGGCTCTGAGGGATCAAGCGGAGCTTCTCTGACCCCTCAGAGCTGAAAGAACACTCAGTGCTTTCCTTCCCCAGTGCCCTCAGAGGACACTGGGGAAGGGAAGCGCCGCTCTTTCTTGGCTCTGAGGGATTGAGGGGAGCTCCTCCGACTCCTCAGAGCTGAAAGAACACTCAGCGCTTTGCTTCCCCAGTGCCCTCAGAGGACACTGGGGAAGAGAAGCGCCGCTCTTTCTCGGCTCTGAGGGATCGAGGGGAGCTCCTCCGACCCCTCAGAGCTGAAAGAACACTCAGCACTTTGCTTCCCCAGTGCCCTCAGAGGACACTGGGGAAGGGAAGTGCCACTCTTTCTCGGCTCTGAGGGATCGAGGGGAGCTCCTCCGACCCCTCAGAACTGAAAGAACACTCAGCACTTTACTTCCCCAGTGCCCTCAGAGGACACTGGGGAAGGGAAATGCCGCTCTTTCTCAGCTCTGAGCGATCGAGGGGAGCTCCTCCGATCCCTCAGAGCTGAGAAAAAATGAGCCAGAGGCTCAGGGATGCTGCAAGTGGGGAGGGGGCGCCTACCCCCACCCACTGAGAGCTGGCACTATAGGAAATTGCCTAGTTCGCCGACTCCCATGTGCCAGCCCTGCTTATACCTTGAATTAAACTTTGTTGGTCTTATTTATTTATTTAATTTATATCCCGCCCTCCCCGCCAAGACAGGCTCAGGGCGGCTAACAATATGAGGGTCAGCAATAGTATGCCCAACCATTTAACAGTAAATACAAACAACATTAAATATAAAAATGTTAAAACATTAAAACACTTAAAGGTGCCACAGGACTCAAACTTGGTTTTGATGGCCCTGACCTGGATAGCCCAGGCAAGACCAGTCTTGCCAGCTCTCAGAAGCCATGCAGCACTGACCCTGGCAAGGTCTTGAAAGGGAGACCTCCTTGGAATACCAGGAGGGGGAGGCAGAGGTGGGCTGTATCAAGGCACTTCTCTGAATGTCCTCCATGCCCCAGTAGGGGTCACTAGAAGTCGCCGTTACTTCCAGGAATACACAAATGCACACACACACACACAAATACAAAAGAAAAATTAAAAATGCCCTTAATTTTGATGGAAATTATCTTATTTTGTTGTCACAGTGCACAGGTACATTTGCCCAGGATCTCCCAGCTTTCCAATTTGCAGAAGCACAAATGAACAGAACTTTCCCTTTTTCTGTTTCCCTTTTCCAGAAAAACAGGGATGTATTTTCTCTCTTTAGTCCTGCATTTCTGCTTCTCCAAATCCCACAGCATTTGACAGAAGGAGCGGAACCCTGCGATGAAAGGCAGGGGGAACCCAAATTGAAATAGATCTGAGTCCTGTTCACATGTTGCGGTGAATGCCCATAGCCTCCTACATGTACATGCACATTAAAGAGCTGCTATTTATTTGCTTTACGAATGAAATTGGGGACCACTACCTGGATAAACGTGGGGTTTAAATCACACATTCAGCTGTACCTGCGTTGAACATAACATGAGAATGAGGCTGATAGAAAGAAAAATGAAGCTTACGTGGTGCATGGATTGTGTAGCTGTTTACTGTAATTTGTGAACAAGGCTCTGGATACACTCATTGCACTAGAAGGAACATTCAAAATTGGATTCCACCTCCGGAACCATTCAAGGGGGTCTGGTCTGGCCCCTCCTGGATGGCCCAGGCTAGCCTGATCTTGTCAGATCTTAGACACTCAGCAGAGTCAGTCTGGTTAGTACTCGGATGGGAGACCACCAAAGAAATGCAAGGTTGCCAGGCGGAGACTCAGGCAAAAGCAAACCACATCTTTTGCCTTGAAAACACTTCAGGGTCATCTAAATCAACTAAGATTTTCCACCAGGGAGTGGTGGATCCTACTACCCCATTTTCCCATCTGTGGAACCCGGCTTCAGACCCTCATCTACAAGATGGGGATAATAATCACACACCTCAGCTCCGCTTTTTGCTCCATTGAGGCATCTGGGAATATACCATAGGGCAAGGAGCTGGGCATGTTTAGCTTGGAGAGGAGGCAGCTGAGAGGTGAAAGGATTACCATCTTCAAGTTCTTGAAGGGCTGTCATGTAGAGGATGGGGTGGAATTGTTTTCTGTGGCCCCAGAAGGTAGGACCAGAACCAGAAATTAAATCAGAAGACTTTCCAGCTCAACATTAGGAAGAACTTCTGACTGTTAAAGTGGTTCTTCAGTGGAACAGGCTTCCTTGGGAGGTGGTGGGCTCTCCTTCCTTAGAGGTGGGAGGGATGGTGGCTCAGTGGTAGAGCATCTGCTTGGGAAGCAGAAGGTCCCAGGTTCAATCCCTGGCATCTCCAAAAAAGGGTCCAGGCAAATAGGTGTGAAAAACCTCAGCTTGAGACCCTGGAGAGCCGCTGCCAGTCTGAGAAGACAATATTGACTTTGATGGACCAAGGGTCTGATTCAGTATAAGGCAGCTTCATATGTTCATGTTCAGGTTTTTAAACAGAGGCTAGATGACCATCTGACAGCAATGCAGATCCTGTGAATGTAGGGGGAGGTGTTTTTGAATATCCTGCATGGTGCAGGGGGTTGGACTAGATGATCCTGAGGCTCCCTTCCAACTCTATGATGCTAAGGATCTTTTTTTTTTTTTTTTTTGCTGGAGGCAGGAGCTATTGAGGTGAGAAAAAAGGAGGAAAGATTAACTCCCCTCACCCCCCACCTCCTGAAACTGGATCGCCTCTGGCTGTTTTTTAAAAAAATACTGTGGGAGATCCATTGACAGATCCCGTCTAGTTTAACCCTCTGGTATGGATCAGGAACTCTCACTTGTGCCACATGATCTGTGGACTTACACAGATCACCATCAGTCCTTCCATCTGCAAAATGGGGGTAATATTAATCTGACTTGGAGAGTTAATATAAGAATAACAGGGATGATGTATGAAACATTTTTAATATGCTCACTAAACACCATTACAAGAATCATATTTTGCAAACAGGCCAAACGGGCCGTGTAAATATTTATTCTGATTATTATGCAGTAGAAAATGCAAACATGCATACTATAAGCATGGCAAATATTGCTTGCTTGGGTTGCCCCTTTTGCCTGCGCACAATTCCTAGTGTAGCATTGTGGTTATAGAATGCGGGACTAGAAGCCTGGAGAACTGAGTTCAAGTCTCCACACAGTCATGAAGCTGGCGGGGTGGTGTTGGGCCAGTCACTCTCAGTCTAACCTACCTCAGGTATAGGTATAAATGGGGAAGAGCTCTGATATATATTGAAGAAAAAGATACTGTATTTATACCCCACCTTATACTCTGAATCTCAGAGTCTCAAAGCGGTCACAATCTCCTCTGCCTTCCCCCCACAACAGACACCCTGTGAGGTAGGTGGGGCTGAGAGAGCTTTTTACAGCTGCCGCCCTTTCAAGGACAACTCCTGTGAAAGCTATGGCTAACCCAAGGCCATTCCAGCAGCTGCAAGTGGAGGAGTGGGGAATCGAACCTGGTTCTCCCAGGTAAGAGTCCGCGCACTGTATATTGCTGTATATCTGTAAATTGCTAAGTCAATGGCTGGGTTTTTTTTTTAAAGGCTCAGAAAAGAAACACACACACACACTGTGAAACCAACGGAATATGGCTGCCATAGGGACAGGAAAAAATGGAGCTGCCCAGGATTAGATCTGGAAAATCTATGGTTTCCTGCCCACATGGCAACCATTGCAACCCTTCTGTGATCCCTGAAGCATCGCAGCAACAATCAGAAGGGGGGAGGGAATGGAGAAAACCAGAGAGGTGCCTCAAAGCACCACTATACAGTTGGAACATGGGGTGGGGGCAAACCCCACTTCCCAACAGAATACATGCTGGGGCAAACAGGCTCTGTAGAAGTGGCCCATTCCAGTCCGCTTCCAGAACCGTCAGTGCTTTGTAAAGGCAACACGCTCAGCTGTTCTCCTCCAGACACTGCAATAGAAAGGTTAGCTGGGTGCTGTACAAATGACTGACGTGATGCCCAGAAGGTTTGTGGGAGGGTGAGGAAGAGATAACTGGGCAAGGGGGGAGCAAGCGGCCATGGAAGGCAGCTGGCTCTGCCTTTCCTTGTCCTTGGAAGTCATTTTCTCTCGCGTGCAAAGTTCGGGGACCGCTGCACATGCCCAAGAGGTAATGGTGCAAAAAGAGCCCCACTGTGATCGCTGCACACTCTAACTGGGCACTGATAACAAGTTTCAGAGTTATCTTCTTCTGCCCTGTCTGGCCAGCTTTGACAAAACCTCAGCAGGGCAGCGGACAGTGTGAAATCGATACCGAGACCATTTCAAATTTCTCATCCCCGCAGCTTCAACCCCACAAATCCCCATTTCAGAGCATGCCGGTTGGGCATGGATGGAATCTGGGATACCATATTTTTTGCACCATTCCCCACACCAATTTTTCTCCTGTCAAATGTTTGCCTTTTTTAATTGTTATTAGTGCACTGCTAAATCAGAGTTGGTGTGTGGCATGTTTATACCCTAGGTACGTCTCACCGTACTGCATATAAGAACAGGCACAGTCGATATAAGCGAATCCACCAACACAAATGACAAACCCAGAAAATCAAAACTGTTGACAGTGATCTAAAGGGATATAAAAAGCAAGAGGACGGGGGGGGGGGGGGACGAAAGAAAGGGAGAGAGAGAAAGAGAGTGTCACTTTGTAGCAAAAAGACTGAGATGCCAAAGAAGTGCCTGGTTCAAATGTTGCCTCTGCCACGACTATACTATTAAGGCTGCTGTGCAATATACTATACTATTAATATACTATTAAAGCTGCTCACATTTGCAAGATGAAACAAATAATTCCAGTTTACCTTGCAGGGTACTAAAAGTATTACTAGATGATGTATATGAACTGCACTGAATGAAAATTATCATCCTTATTAGGCCCGTGCATCTTGAAGTACCTTCTCTATCCTAAACATTTTCTTTTCCGGCAGGAGAAGAGGGAAAAGGGAGGCTCAGATGCTCCCTTTTGACTGTGATTGTGGTGAAGAAGAAGAAGAAGAAGAAGAAGAAGAAGAAGAAGAAGAAGAAGAAGAAGAAGAAGAAGAAGAAGAAGAAGAAGATTGCTCAGCAGACAGGTTAAAATGGATAAAAGGAAGTACTTCTTCACCCAAAGGGTGATTAACATGTGGAATTCATTGCCACAGGAGGTGATGGCGGCCACAAGCATGGCCACCTTCAAGAGGGGTTTAGATAAAAATATGGAGCAGAGGTCCATCGGTGGCTATTAGCCACAGTGTGTGTGTGTGTGTGTTTGTGTGTGTGTGTGTGTGTGTATATATATATATATATATATAATTATTTTGGCCACTGTGTGACACAGAGTGTTGGACTAGATGGGCCATTGGCCTGATCCAACATGGCTTCTCTTATGTTCTTATGAGGAGGAAGAGGTTGGATTTATACCTTGCCCTTCATTACCCAAAGGAGTCTCGGAGCATCTGATAATCTCCTTCCCTTCCTCTCCCCACAACAGATACCCTGTGAGGTAAGTGGGGCTGAGAGAGCTCTTGAGCACTGTGACTGGCCTAAGGTCACCCAGCTGGCTGCATGAGAGGGACTAGGTGTGGGGAATCAAACCTGGTTCTCCAGATCAGAGCCCACCATCCTGAAGCACTACACCAAACTGGCTCAGACTAGGAGCTAGGAGACTTGGGTTCCACTCTTCAATCAGCCGTGGAAGCTCGGATCAGTCACTTTTCTCTCAAACCAACGTACCTCACAAGGTTGTTATATGGTTAAAATAAAGGTCGGAAGAACCCTGAGCTCCTTGGAGAGGAAGGAGTAAAACGGTACTGACTAAATAAATGGGTGTTTGCATGATCTTTGTAAAGCCGCACCCTGTCCACCAGATCTCGGCATGCCAGATTAGTCTTCAGAGCCTTCTCAGTGATGAGCCTGCATCATTAGCATCACTGCATCTTGGTTCAACATCCTTTTTCATGATTTCGTAGATGTGCTGATGTACATTTTAGATTTTCCTCGTTATGGTTGATCCCTTCTTATCGGTTCCATAATGGAAGCATAGCTGGGTCATTTGAAAAACTGAAAACCAGCGAAGAATTCAGGAGAGAAAGCATTTCAGAAGGGCATGGAAATACCCTTACCCCCATGGGTAAGTATTCGTAGGACCCATTCAGGGTACTCATGTCCACTAAGAAAGTCAGCTCATGGCAGAACGAGAAAGTGAATCTGAATCTTTCTCAGCTTTGAGACAACAAACATTCCACTTGATTTGGAGACAGTTTTACTCCCTGGGCATCCAGGGCAGCTGCCCTGGGCCCCAAGCAGGTGGAACCTGTCCTGGGAGTCCCCACCCCCCACCCCGCAGCCCTGCAGTCAGTGCCCCCAGCTGCTGGTCTGAAGCCTCCTATGCAGCAGAGTCACTGGCAATCCCCCACACTGCCTGAGACTCGGGCAATGTGGGAGGATACGGTGATCAACTCTAGCATGGTCTGGGGGCCTCCACTCCCCTACAGCTGATTGCTGACCCCTGACTGATTTAGGGACCGCTAAAACTGCCCCTGACTTAATTCCAACGATCCTTTTTCAGAGTTGGGATTGAATTTCTACACAATAACATGAGAGGGTGGGTCTTCTGTGCAGCCATCTTGTTTCCTGCATGAGCAGACGGTCCCTTTTATCTGTTCGTCACCCTTCCTCGGTTATCCACCATTGGGATCAGAATCAAGCTTCCCGTTACCTGATTGTGGCAGCATGGATGCTGTTACCTAGTTTACTTCTGGAACCGTTTTCCAGGTTTGGTCCATAGCGAACCGGCTCCTGGTTGCCATACGCAAGCATCCCACTGTGCTACATACACCACAATCTCTGTGGGGAAATTCCCAGTTGCCGGTTGTGGGCACATTGCTGATTTCTCCTGGCGGCACCAAACTCACCATTTACACTGTGTCAGAATATGGCTGGCATGTCCCCTGTTCCCAAATATTTGTGTGTTTAAATGCTGCTGCTCGCCAGAAGGAGCTAGTCAAGAGTCAAAGAGAGAAGGGGAGGGACCAGTAGCAAAGTGACCAAGGAAAGATGGAGATAAAAGAAGCAGAAGACCAAAGTGTCTCCAGAATAGAAAGATCCTGCCCATCCGTCCTCTTGCTATAACCGAGCACACTACTGCTGGTATCAACCCTGGCCCTTCAACTGTCCCAATCACTGAGATAATCTTGGCAACAGAAGCAGATTTCCCTTACGTAGTCCATCTTTCAATACCCCTCACCCCCATCACCACAAAATACCGGCTTCCCCGGCCCTTGTCAATTAATGTTGCAGAAAAGGAAGGTAACTAGCCCAGCTAGCAGCAGAATGCCATAATCAACTTGAGCCATTGGTGGCGAAAAGGTCACTGATGTCAAAGAGTGGGAGATGGAAGAATTGCACAGAATGTTGTCCCAGCAGGGCCGGACCTGCCACTAGGCAAATTAGGCAATTGCCTAGGATGCTGGCCTGGGGGTGCCGAATTGGGTGCCCCCCACATGGTTACTAGTGCAGGGGAGGCTTGGGTGCCTTGCTGAGGGTGTCAGATAGTCTTAGGCTGGCCCTGTCCCAGAAGTCAGGGCAATGCACCCGAGGAGCTCTCTTCCAGAAGGCAGAGCTGTACGAGCCATACAAATCAAGAATAAGCCTGAGCCCAAGAGGGGGCCTGTCTGCTTTCCCCCCGCATGGCTCTCTCTTAAGGAGCTCAGTCTCCCAATTCCCCTTTGGCCGAGCAATACCTTTAGCGGGTACTTTTCAGGTTAACAAGTCACAGAGTGGCTTGCTTTTTGCTTTCTACTCTTCAGGGATACCGACATCTTTTCTTTTTCCCCCTGCCAGTCAGCTGCCAATGACCTGACCTGCTCTCGCGTTGGTTAATGTAGCTTTGATGTCGCTGAGCTAGCGTGAGAAACGCAAGAGCCCAGAGGCTGGCAGTTCTTTTGCCCTGCCACGACCCTCCCACCCTCTCTCAGCTGCCTGGAGAAGCAGGTGAGTACAATGACCTCTCAGACAGCTCCTGGTCACCAGGAGGTAGAGAGACACCCTTGCATCTTGGAGCACCGGGATGGGATGCGGAGGACTAGCATCATAGTAGGGGAGGGATGGTGGCTCAGTGGTAGAGCATCTGCTTGGTAAGCAGAAGGTCCCAGGTTCAATCCCTGGCATCTCTAACTAAAAAAAAAAGGGTCCAGGCAAGTAGGTGTGAAAAACCTCAGCTTGAGACCCTGGAGAGCCGCTGCCAGTCAGAGTAGACAATACTGATTTCGATGGACCGAGGGTCTGATTCAGTATAAGGTAGCTTCATATGTTCATAGGCTTCGGGGGGCATGCAGCAAGAAACACAACTGTGGGGGAGAGTTGATGGGCATCAGGGACAGTGATGGTGCCTAGGATGGGCAAACAAAGAACTGGGCAGATGGGATGCCAGAGCTGAAGACAGGCAGGGCTTGGCTGTCTCTGTCATAGGCAAGAAAGTGGAAGAGCCCGAGTCAGTTTTGTCAAACCTAGTGGAGGAGAGAGGGATGCGATACCCCCGCCAGCTATACGCAGCAGTAGGATTCAAGGCTACATAGGATGGTTGCAGGCATCTCAAAATGGAAGAATGGAGTGCAAGAAGTCAGGGCGGGAGAGGATGGCAGGCCCTGAGAGTTGGCAAACAGAGATGGAACCTCGGCAGCAAGGGTTAGCACTCGCAGTGCCACAGACTGCTGAGGCCAGAAAGAGGCTTGGGTGGTGTTGCCCTCTGGGAAGGGACAGGCAGTTGATGCTGCGATGCCAGCTTAGGCTGGTGCCGGATGCAGCCACGATGATTCCCTTTGGAATGCCATGCTCAAAATGCTATTGGCAGATCCGGGCTCATCCGTAGCCGGATTATTCCTCTTTGTTGCAACTCCAGTGAGCGCACTGTTACCAGGGAGGCTCGAGGAAGGATTCTGGCATAAGGGGCAGGAAGGGCATAGGACCCAGTGATACCCTTGATACACTTTTGCCACCCATCAGATAAGTTTTTTCTGTTTCCAGAGATGCCCGGCAAAATGCTTTCCTCCTTTTGCCACGCCACAGACCGCAATGGCAGGGCACTCTGGCAAACACCAGGTATGCTGTTTGCACACCCTGTCTCCACTGAGAGCTGTAGAGACACTGGGGACTCGGTTCCAGATTCCTAGAGCCAGGGCAACTGGGCACCAAAGGCTGACCAGGGTCAGGTCCCTGTCCAGGAGGAAACTCCGGGAGCTGCAGCCCAGGGGCTGTTACTCCAGAAGGAAGTTTAGTAAGAGAGCCCTCTGCCCCCTGCATGCCACCTGACCATTGGCCGTCCCATGCCCGCCAGCTGCTGTCGTTGCAAAGAGCACCGCTGCCACCCTCTTCACACACACGGGCCATGCCGGTTCTTACCTTCACTGGTGGTTGCGGAGAGGCGAGTAGCAAATGCTGCCAGGAGGATGGTGAGCCAGGCTGTCCCCTCTGTGCAGGTCCCTGCCATCGCTCATCGGCAGCACGGTGGGATGCAGCCGTGCTCGCAGTGTTAGCGGCGGAGCCCTGCTAATCCAAATGCACTTTGCACACATTTGCTCACATCCACACAGGCGAACTGCATGGGAGGAGGGGACAAACTGCCTGTCATAGCTCCAAAGCCAATTGGATTCCCAGCCTCGGCTGAGATTCCTTCCCTCCCCCCCCTTCCCTTCTTCCCCCCACCCCACCCCCAGTCACCACACAAACTGGGCAGAGAGAGCATATCCTGATGTGAGACAGGGGGCTCTTTTGTCCAGTTGTCTGCTGCTCTGTTCCCCCTCTCCTGGTGCTGTTTAAACAGACCTTGCGGCTCCCGAGTCATTCCGCAGGAGGCAGAATGTTTGCGGTTGCTAGGTAACGAAAACTTACTGCCAAAGCATCCTTCTTGGACCCTCTGCTGCTTCTCCCTGCTTCAGGTGGGTTATCAGGGTCTGGACCGAGCTCTTCTCATTCAGAAAGTTCAGGGGCCAGGAGGAGTGCAGGAAGCAAGTGGTTCTAAACTTGGGACCAATTCCCCGTCTCATCCTTCCTCTGAATGTCTGGGGGTCCCAGTTGCTTTGTCTATACTCACCAAGAATAGGGGTAGTATCGTTTTCAACTGAAAAATGTTTGACACGGTGTTTTTTCTCTACATTGCCCTGAGCTAACCCACTGCATTAGATCTCTACACAGATTCATCTTTTAAAAAAATGCCCAAAGTGATGTTCGCTTTGGAAGGCATGAAAAAGCAAAACTCTCGTTGTAAACGAAACTTCCTTTGCAAATGAAACCTCTTCAATGATCAACAATTTATCCTAACGCTTGGCAGTTAGACAGCAATTTCCAAAATGCTGGATGCGCTCAACCTTTTGCTTAAGCCCTTACAACAACCCTGTGAGGCAAAATGTTTGACATGGTGTTTTTCTCTAAATTGCCCTGAGCTAAGCTGTTGCATTAGATCTCTACATGGATTCATCTTTTTTTTAAAGAAATACCCAAAGTGATGTTCACTTTGAAAGGCGCGAAAAAGCAAAATTCTCATTGTAAACGAATTTTCCGTTGCAAATGAAACCTCTTAAATGATCAGCAATTTATCCTAATGCCGAGAAATTAGACAGTAATTTCCAAAATGCTGAAAGTGCTCATCCTTTTGCTAAAACTTTTACAACAACCCTGTGAGGCTGGTCGGTAGAATTGTATTACACATGGGAGGTTGAGGCTGGGCAGCATGGCTGAAATAGGGATGGGTTTGAACTTCTCACCTTTGCTCTCTCAATGTGGAAAGTAACCCAGCATGCAAATCAGAACAGGTGATCCTCTATTACCGAGCTATCGTTCTGTCTCTTCCTGTCAAAGGTTTCCCTTAAATGGTGCACATTTTTTATTTGTGTGTTAATAAATCAGCATTAGACCGTGTAGGTATAAATAATGTATATTGTTACATATAAATTAACCGTATGATGTGCATACATAATGCAAGCAAACCTACACAATGAATAGCAATAAGTGGAGAAAAAGAACTGCTGATGTTGTTTGTTTGTTTGCTTTTAAAAAAAAAAGAATGAACAAAAGGGAAATGAAACAAATGGAACAGGGGCATTGGTTCTTCCCTTGAATGGGACTACTCAGTGAATTCACGACAAAGGCAAGATTCAAACAAGAGGCTCCCTGCTTTGTCTCTCAGCTAAGGGACACAGTTGGGTCACTCCAAATCTTAATGGTTTGGTTTTACCTATAGAGTTTCTGACAATTCCTAGAGCTCCCCATTGCCGTTTCCTGATTCCGCCGCCCCCAGAAATGACATAGCGACATTGGTGATGTCACCATCGCGCACAGACACCCTTGTCCCCACCCCCTGCCCTGACAAACCTACTTCGGGTGGTCATCAATTAGCTCTACTTGAAACCCACACTGTTTCTGCCCTCCCTAAATTCTGGCCTAACCAGTCATAAGACCAGACCGATTTATGATACCACACCCAAGCAATAGCAGGAAGATGGTGAAAAAAGGGATCTCTCTTTTGGAGCCAATTTGAAGGAAATTATTTTTTAAAATTAAAAAAAAAAACCCTGCTTGGCCCCTAACAGTGACCAGCTAATTCCATATCGCTGCAAATTGGGTCAGCTGCAGGTAGGAAATCCCTGCAGGGGAATGGCAGAACCTGCTTATAAGCGTCTCCGTGAAGCTCTTCCTCATTGGCTGAGTTCCAGCTGAGCTCAGCCAGTGAAGTCTTGTGCTACATTTGAGTGACAGGGCAGGCACAACAACATCTGCGGGTCGTGCAGAGCCCTGCATGAAGTTCTCAGCAATTAGAACATGGCCTGTATCTGATGAGCGCAACGCGAAGTCCAAATCTGAGTTAAAACACCCAATTGTGTGGATGCCAGTTGGTTTCTGGGCCCAATCCTGCTTACTGCCTATAAAAGGCCTCAATGATCTGAATCCAGTTCTGTCTCCCCGTCTTTTAAGAACATAAGAAGAATCCTTCCTCTAAGTGGTTCTCTCTTTTTGGTTTAAGTCCTGGGATGATGAAGTAGGACCCACTGTAGAGGCAGCGGTTTTATAGAGTTGCCGACCTTCAGGTGAGACCTGAGGAACTCCCAGAATCACAACTGCTCTCCACACTAAAAGATCCGTTCTCCTGGAGGAAATGGCAGCTTTGGAGATTGACTCAATAGCATGATACCCTCCTGGGTTCCCACCCCTGGCCAAACAGTGCCAGTCTGGTGTAGTGGTTAAGTGTGCAGACTCTTATCTGGGAGAACCGGGTTTCATTCCCTACTCCTCCACTTGCAGCTGCTGGAATGGCCTTGGGTCAGCCATAGCTCTCATAGAGGTTGTCCTTGAAAGGGCAGCTTCTGGGAGAGCTCACTCAGCCCCACCTACCACACAGGGTGTTTGTTGTGGGGGAAGAAGATAAAGGAGATTGTAAGCAGAGAGAAGGGTGGGGTATAAATTTGCAGTCTTCTTCTACTTCCCAGGGTTCACCTTCAAATCTGTAGGAATTGCCCAACCTGGAGCTGGCAACTCTAAGTGGTTAGGACACAAGAACAAGGTTCAAGTCACCTCACTTGGCATCCATTGGAACCTTGGACAGGTCATTCGCTGCATAAGCTATATCCAAGGCTTTGTTTGTAGCAGGAACTCCTTTGCATATTAGGCCATGTCCCCTGATGTAGCCGATCCTCCAAGATCTTACAGGGCTCTTAGTACAGGGCCTACTGTAAGCTCTTGGAGGATTGGCTACATCAGGGGGTGTGGCTAATATGCAAAGGAGTTCCTGCTACAAAAAAAAAGCCCTGTGGTGAAAATAGCTTTTGCTCCTGACCTCCTCCTAGGAAGGGTGGGAAGAAAATGTACTCCATTGAAAGGGGTGAACGGGTCTCCTGTTCTTCTATTGTTCCATGGCATCATCCTGCCCCGGATGCCACTTTTCCTGAATTATAATTTAATTGGTCAATTCTGGCATGGAAGCAGGATAGGTTGCTCCTTTTTACAGGTCTTTTTGACCATATGTTCCT
This sequence comes from Heteronotia binoei, assembly GCF_032191835.1. Taxonomy (NCBI): domain Eukaryota; kingdom Metazoa; phylum Chordata; class Lepidosauria; order Squamata; family Gekkonidae; genus Heteronotia; species Heteronotia binoei. Next base: position 15,976,513 of record NC_083240.1, on the reverse strand, counting down.
CCCACCCTTCCGTGATACCCCCACAAAGCTGTGGATTGATCAAGCGTAGCAAAACAAAACAAAAAAATCCTTCAGACTTTGTGTGACTGTACTTGGTTAAGTCACAGATTGTTTTTGGTGTTGCGCATCACGGAAGGAAGGGCATAGTTCCCAGGAGGAACTGATGCGTGAACCACAAACTTGGACAGTGTTTCTAGGAGGGGCTAATGAAAAGAATTCATTTGCACAATTTCCTAGGGCTGAGAGAGAATTGTATCAGGTGGGGAACAAGAGTCACATTTTAATTTGAATGACCTGGCTGACTTCCTTGGCTTCACACTGATTTGTATTTCCTCGAGCGCTGCCTCTCTTTTGTTTTCGAAGATTGAGTTTTATTTTATTTTATTTTATTTACAAGTGGTGTACTCTGCCCTTCTGCCCCATCTGGGCCACCAAGACAGTGAACAGCTGAGATAACGCATTCTAGGGACAGGCCTTAAAAGCAAGTTAAACCCAAACTCAAATGCATATTTATAACGACAGAAAAACAGTAACGAAAACATAGCACCAGAAAGAGGGATCACAGCGGGAGCATTCAAGGAGCATTGTGCTTGGCTTCTGTCTTACAGCTTTGCAACCGAGCCCCCTAGGATTGCCAAACCTGGCTTAGAATATTCCTGGAGATTTGGGGGCGGAGCCTGAGGAGGGCTGGGTTTGGAAGGGAAGGAACCCCAGGGCAGTAGAATGCCATAGAGTTCATCCACCAATGAAACAGTTTGGTGTAGTGGTTAAGTGTGCGGAATCTTATCTGCGTCAAGAGGACTCTTGCCATTAACCGGGAGTGCTTTCATTTTCCACTGTCTCTGCTTTGAACTGCCACTATCTCTGTGTAACAAGTGAAACATTCCTTTCTGCCTAGTCTCAGGGATGGCCAAGGTCATTCCCGCCTGATTATGCTTGCACCTGCAAAGGGCCTGGGAAGAACTCTGGGGGGGAGGGACTGCTTGCTTCGCGTCTTTACTTTGAATGTGTAACAGTCTAAGCCTGATCTATAAGAATGGGGCAAAAGCCCACCAAAGTCAGCTTTCGCAAGGGCCGTCTTGCTCTGACCTTTCATGTATCAATAAACAGCTATTCTTGCAATGGATTATCTCTGATCTGGTAGGGACTTGACAATCGGGAAGAACCAGGTTTTATTCCCCACTCCTCCACCTGCACCTGCTGATGTGACCTTGGGCCAGCCACAAGTTTTCACAGAGCTGTTCTGCTCAAGAGCTGTTCTGTGAGAGCTCTCTCAGCTCCACCTACCTCATAGGGTGTCTGTTGTGGGGAGAGGAAGGGAAAGGCGATTGTAAGCCACTCTGAGTGAAGAGTGAGATATAAATGCAATCTTCTCCTCCTCCTCCTCCTCTTCTTCTTCTTCACCATTTTCTCCAGGGGGTACCTGGAGAGCAGCTGTAATTCCAGGGGATCTCTGGGCTCACTCTGAAGGCTGGCAACCCGAAATTGACTCTCTCCACCTGAAGCTCTATGGCCAATCCTTCCCTTCCACAACTGGGTTTAATGGCGCACCTACGCTCATTGGGCTTGGCTTTCTTCTTCTACAGCCAGACTGCCAACAATTTCCATTCCACAGCCATCTCTCCCATCTGCCTGTCAAGGGCCAGCCAAGACTCCTGATCCCAGCACCCCCTCCCCTCTTTTATTTTTTGGTAGTTCTGGGAACATCTCTGTGTTTACTGAAAGAGCAGCCATAAATAGAGCTGGCGTTGGGCCAATTTAAGATCAGTCTGGCTGCGTTCTTATTTTTTGGTAGGGGGGAAAGTCCCACATAACAACGAACCCCCGCTGTCTTAAGACAGAGGCTTGGCTATGACTAATAGGACCAGATTCTGGAAAAGTGGAAATGGCATCATTCTTGGTCTCGTAATACAGGAGTTACTTTATGGGTCCACAGGCGGCCAAAGCCAGCTTTTAAATAGCTCAGCTTGTGAATTCTAAAAAGGCTTTTCTGGTTCTCCCTCCTCTCCCCTCTCTCTGCCCCCTTCCCCATCTAAGTAGCTCAATCTGCAATGCTGAACATATTCACAACCACATAGCACACAAGGCGTCCACCCCTAGTCAATCATGTTTCAGCATCAAATAACCTCCATGGCGTATACTTGCGTACTTCCAGTCCAAATAGACACCAGGAGATTGGGGGGGGGGGGGAGGGCAATGATTTTGGAATTTCTCATCCCTGCCATTCTAGCCCTCAAGTTCTTCTTTCAATTTTACTTTTCTGTCAAGCAAAAGAAAGTCTTTAATTTTTTCCATTTCCTGGGTGGAAAAAATACGTGGTCTTTTCAGTGTCATCTGTGCATGAATAGATGAGTGTTACATGGTATATGTAAATCAGGAGTGTCGAATTCATTCGTTATGAGGGCCGGTTTGGACATAAATGAGACTTTGTCAGGCCGAGCCGGGCCATGTTGGGCCAGGCCATGTGTGTACCAATTTAAGATTAGGTAGCAGGGATATAAACTTTTTAAAGGACACAAACAAACATGACTAAAGATTTTTTTTAAAACCCTTAAAATAAAGCATGCTTAAAACATTAGCACTTGTTGGTCTGAAAGGTGTTTTCTTTGCATCTCTCCCAGGGGATCCAGGGAACTGAGCAAAGGAAGCTCTGGCTCGTTCCCTCCCTCCCCAAGGGACCAGGAGGGGGGAGGAGCCTCAGCCAATAGAGAAAAACTGAGGTTTTGCTTTGTAGCTCCTGTGCGATTGAGCAAGCCTTGCAAAGCAAGTTGAGATGCAGAAGGAAGCAGACAAGAGCCAGTTGCTTGGGGGCCTGATTCGGCCCCCAGATCGTATGTTTGACATCCCTGAGTAAATGATGCATGGGCATGAGGATTGTGAATTTTCACTGCATTCTCTTCTACCGCCTGTCCCTCCCAACTCAGATAAGTTGATTCCCTGGGGTTCAGGGACCCACATGAATTAATAGTCATAGGGGTTGAAGTGTAGGGGGAAGGGAACAAGATCAGTCTTCAGTCACAGGTGCTGGAGTTGGAGAAGAGGGAGAAGGCAGCCACGTTTAGCTTTCATACTCCATTTCTCCGCTGTACATTTTCCAATGTTGTTTGTAGGTCAATACATGAGGATTAGATATTATGCAAGTGTTACATTCATAAATAGCATATAAATTCTATAAAATACCATGTAGCATGCACGCCACATACAAACAAATCCACAAAATCTGGCAAAAAACAGCAACATCGAACCTTTGGCAAAAAGTACAAGGAAATGTAAGAAGAAGTGAACTAAGGAGGAACCAGGATTTTTTTTTTTTTTGTAGCAGGAACTCCTTTGAATATTAGGCCACACACACCCTGATGTAGCCAATCCTCCAAGAGTTTACCAGGCTCTTTGTACAGGGACTACTGTAAGCTCCAGGAGGATTGATTACATCAGGGGGATGTGGCCTAATATGCAAAGGAGTTCCTGCTACAAAAGAAACCATGGTAATGATAATGCCCATATCTTAGGGATGCACATTGGCTTCTCTGCAGTATTTAGTTATGAGAGAAGAAGAAGAAGAAGAAGAAGAAGAAGAAGAAGAAGAAGAAGAAGAAGAAGAAGAAGAAGAAGAAGAAGAAGAAGAAGAAGAAGAAGAAGAAGAAGAAGAAGAAGAAGAAGAAGAAGAAGAAGAATGGAGATTTTGTTTTGGGAGCTTTTGAAATTCTCATCTAAATATTAAATTATGTTATGCTAGTCCTGGGGTAAATCCAGTCATCTTGTTGTTCCTTGATCAGGGAGAGCTGCAAATAAATTCAAATGGCACAGCACCTGCACTATCAAATCTTTCATTATTTTCCCCAAATTATCTTAAACCTGGAGGTTCAAGAAAGACCAGTAATGTTTATTGTCTGTTGAAAAGGTCCTGAGGCTGGATACTAGAGGCATCTCCTAGGTGTTGGGATAAGCAGATCCAGATATGGCTTTGCCTTATGGTGTAGTGGTTAAGTGTGCAGACTCTTATCTGGGAGAACTGGGTTTGATGCCCTGCTTCTCCACATGCACCTGCTGATGTGATCTTGAGTCAGCCACGGTTCTCACAGAGCTGTTCTCTCAAGAGCAGCTCTCTCAGAGTTCTCTCAGCTCCACCTACCTCACAGAGTGTCTGTTGTGGAGGAGAGGAAGGGAAGGAAATTGTAAACCACTCTGAGACTCCTTCAGGTAGTGAAGGCAGGGTATGAATCCAATGTCCTCCTCCTGCTCCTCCTCCTCTTCTTCTTCTTCTTCTTCTTTTTCCTTATGGAACTGACTTCTCTGTTCCAGGGTTAAGCCTTGATTTCACTATTGCTTAGCACTTTCTGTCTCTAGGCTATATTACTTCAGAGCCAAGTATCACATAATGAAAAGCTGTTCTTTAAAAAAAAAATCCCTGCTCATAAAACAATAGTATGCCAAGGCATCTAGAACCCCTTTTCCTGACAAGCTAGTTTTCTAAATGCAGGGGATGTTCTGAAAGGGGGAGTTTGTTAGCCCTCTCCACCTGCACTTCAGAAACAGGTTAACAAAGGCAGAGACATGACAGGAGGATATGAAAAGGATGGATACTAAAGGCACAAAATATAGCTTTATCTGAGGATCTTGGTCTGGTGAACCTGTCCAGTAAATGACCCAGTGATGGTTGGAAGAAGAAGACTGCAGATTTATACCCTGCCCTTCTCTCTGAATCAGAGACTCAGAGCGGCTTACAATCTCCTATATCTCCTCCCCCCACAGCAGACACCCTGTGAGGTGGGTGGGGCTGAGAGGGCTCTCACAGCAGCTGCCCTTTCAAGGACAGCTCCTGCAATAGCTATGGCTGACCCAGAGCCATTCCAGCAGGTGCAATTGGAGGAGTGGGGAATCAAACCCGGTTCTCCCAGATAAGAGTCTGCACACTTAACCACTACACCAAACTGGCTTTCCACAGTTTGGAGGAGTAAGTGCACTGGAACCACCCCCTTCATGTGATCCCAGGGAGCCGCAAGAGGGGCTGTGGCTCAGTGGTAGCACACACCTGCTTAGAATGCAGAAGGCCCCAGGTTCAATCCTTGGTATCTCCAGTTGAAAGGATCAGTGAGAAGGGTGATGGGAAAGAGTCCTGCCTGACAGCTGCTTCTGGCCAGTGCTGACCTTGATGGACCCAGTATTCAATATAAGGTTGCTTCAAGAGTGATCTCCAGCTCAGGAGCACAAAGCCTGTGGGCATCCCACGTGTGCTCATGTAGGCTCTGTCCTTGTGATTTGAAATGCTCAAAGCCCTGCACACAGGCTGCAATGAACCCACACCCATCTGTTTGGAAGGAACAGCCAGGATGCGTTTGCATTAAAATTAGAACCCAAAGCCAGTACCTGGATACAAGCAGCACTGAAATCATGCATTTGAATAGAGCATAAGAATTATTCAGCACATGCACAAGGAAAATTAATGTGCACTGTCTGCATGGATTGTACACACCCTCACGGAAATCAAATCATAGAATCATAGAGTTGGAAGGGATCATCAAGTCCAACCCCCAGCACAAAGCAGGAAATTCACAAACACCTCCCCCTAAATTCACAGGCTCCTCATTGCTGTCAGATGGCCATCTAGCCTCTGTTTAAAAACCTCCAAGGAAGGAGAGCCCCTAACCTCCTGAGGAAGCCTGTTCCACTGAAGAACTGCTCTAACAGTCAAGAAGTTCTTCCTAATGTTGAGCTGGAAACTCTTTTGATTTAATTTCAACCCATTGGTTCTGGTCCTACCTTCTGGGGCCACAGAAAACAATTCCACATAATCCTCTATAGGACAGCCCTTCGAGTACTTGAAGATGGTGATCATATCACCTCTCAGCTGCCTCCTCTCCAGGGCTTTTTTTTTTTTTTTTTTTTTTTTTTGTAGCAGGAATCCAGGGCTCCAAAAAGCAGTTTTCCCAGTCACGAGGTTGGAATCCACCCATGCAAACTTTCTACAGACACCTTCTCCATCCCTTCAAGACACTCGTGACATTTAAGGACATTTATGCCTGCTCTGCCCTCTCCTCCCATCGATTTCAACATGGGGAAAGCTATCTGCTGAGAGCTGCATAATATGGGATCAGAAACTAGCTATCCATAGATCACAGTTATGTACTTCAGTACCCTGGACAGCTCCACGCCTGCTACTTTGCACTCTCTGATGCTGGTCCTAAAGACCTACGTAATCTAGCAAACACGCCTTCCCAGAAGTGAGGAATGACTTCTGAAAGCCCCTCACCGTTCATTTCAAGCCTTACACCCTTGTAGGGCTTGTTGACCTGTCAGTGGGCTCACTAGCAAGTGGAGCCAGATGGCTGCAACCTGTGTAACAGGGCAGGAGGTGGAGGAAACATGCTGCTGTAAAACACAGTATCATGAACTGCACAGACCCTCAGGGGCCCAGTACATCCAAAGGAAGAAGAAAATGAAGAAGATATTGGATTTATACCCTGCCCTATACTCTGAATCTCAGTGTCTCAGAGTGGCTTACAATCTCCTCTACCTTCCCACTCCCCCCGCCCCCCACCCACAACAGTCACCCTGTGAGGTCGATGGGGCTGAGAGAGCTCTCCCAGAAGCTGCCCTTTCAAGGACGACTCTGTGAGAGCTATGAATGACCCAGGGCCATTCCAGCAGCTGCAAGTGGAGGAGCGGGGAATCAAACTCGGTTTTCTCAGACGAGAGTCCGGGCACTTAACCACTACACCAGATTGGCTCTCCCAGGGCAGCAATGAAGAATGAGCAGATCTGTGGTCCGTTTGTTCCTTCATGGGAGCTGCTTGCATACATGCAAAGAAGGCAAATATTCCAAAGAAACTCTGAGCCTCCTTTTTTCACTCAAAGGAAGCCTGAAATGTTACTCCTTTAATTTATCTCTGCATGGGGAAATGAGGATTGCTTTACAGGACTTTTCCATGCCAGGTTTTCAGCTTCCTGACTCTGTCTGTTTCCCCCTGCCCTTACAGACAGTATTGTTGGTTGGGTGTTAGTCTCCCAGCTCTACTTTGAATTTTTCTAGAGTTTTTTTGAGACCACGACACCAAACTGGCTCTAGGGGGGTGTCCCCAAGTTTGCTGCCACTACCCAGAGAAACAAGTCATATGGCAGTGACAACTGGAGCTATGCTACCTGTGAAGCTGCCTTATACTGAGTCAAAGTCAGTATTGTCCAGTCAGACTGGTAGCGGCTCTCCAGGGTCTCAGCTCAGGCAGAGGTCATTCATATCACCTTCTGTGAGATCCTTGGACCAGAGATGTCAATGATTGAACCGGGAACCTTCTGCATGTCAAGCAGAGGCTCTACCACTGAGTCATAGCTCATGAGTCAGCAGTGGGCCCATCCAAGCGTGCCAGTTGCCCAAAGGCTCTATACTCAAACACTGCCCCCTACTGGTGTTTGTGGGTCTGCAGCTAAGTGGTAGGGTGTTGCTGGATATTTAGGGAGGCTAGAGTCAGGATCCCATGAAGGTTTCCATAGGCTGGACAAAGGAGATGAGGAGTCAAGACCTGCACCCACACACTGGACACTGCCCTCTTCTTTTGCTCATGGCCATCATTTGCAACTGGATTCTCTTGCCCATGCAGGAAACTTCAGTTGCAAACAGTAGCTCCTCCTCCCTAACGTACCTTACGGATAGTTGTGATCAGTGTTCCCTCTCGGCTGAGTCGGTGTGAGCTAGCTCACAATTTTTTAGCCTCCAGCTCACACATTTTTGTCTCAGCTCAGGAAAAATGGCCCCAGAGCAAACTGATTTATGCAGTAGCTCACAACTTTAATGCCAGTGGCTCACAAAGTAGAATTTTTGCTCCACAGGACTCCACAGCTTAGAGGGACCGTTGGTTGGTATCAGGGGTCATTTCATAAAAAAAATGAAGTGCCAGAGTTCAGCACAACTCATTTTGCACAACTTATTTGCATAGGCCACACACCCCTGACATTACCAGAAGGTGCACTAAATTATATCAGCTCGGGATCTACCTTAAAATGTTTCTTATATCATATCATATCATCTCAATTTTATTTATTATAATTGTCATAATAAAACCTTACTCCCATCATACATTTTAAATGACTTTTCCTATGTGGCCACAGTGGCATGATGAAGATGTCCATCTGTCTGCTTCATCTGTTTTGGTCATTTTCCCATTTTGGGGGGGGGGGGGAATATTTGAACATTTGTCAAATCTTAGAGTTCAGCAAAATTCTCACAAGGGGTTTGAACAATGAAGCCCAGAAGCAAGTATGGGGGGGGGGGGTAAGAAAGAAAGAGCACAATAACATTTTGAGGTTCCAGAGCTCCTCTCCTGTTTTCTCCTGCCCAAAATGATGCCTGGTTGTGATGATGAAAGGGAGAAAGGAACCCGGTGACATCCTCTGAGGCTGAAAGTTCAAGACAGAAACTAGGAAGTACTTCTTCACACAGTGCCTACTTATTTATTTATTTGCTTGCATGCCTGTTTGTTAAAGAAGATTTATTAGGCTGTCCTTCCCTGCAAACAGGGCTCAGAACAGCTTCCAACAGGACAAGGACAATAATTTGAATTAAAACCAAGATTAAAAATACTAATATCAGCAAATAAAAACAATGCACTTCCCAAGATGGTGGAAGGAAGTTTTTTGTCCCAAAGGTTGCAAGTTTGGTGTAATGGTTAAGTGCGTGCACTCTTATCTGGGAGAACTGGGTTTGATTCCCCACTTCTCCACATGCACCTGCTGGAATGGCCTTGGGTTAGCCATAGCTATAGCAGAGGTTGTCCTTGAAAGGGCAGCTGCTGTGAGAGCCCTCTCAGCCCCACCTACCTCACAGAGTGTCTGTTGTGCGGGAAAGAAGATAAAGGAGATTGAAAGCTGCTCTGACAGTCTGATTCAGAGAGAAAGGTGGGGTATAAATCTATGGTCTTCTTCTTCTTCAGGGGGGAGGGGTTGCAGAGAGTGGGGTGAGTATGAGAGTGCGAGATTTTACACTGTCCTGCCACTGTCCTCAGCCAAATGTCTGGTGGAACATCTTAAGTTGTGGGACTCGTTGCCACAGAATGTGGTGATGGCCGCCAACTTGGAAGGGGACTGGACAAATTCTTGGAGGACAGGGCTATCAATGGATATCATAATGGACATCTACTCCCTCCAATACCAGAGGCAGTATGCCTCCTTCAATCAGTTGCTGGGCAACATGGGCGGGAAGATGCTGCCGCACTCATCCTGCTTGTGAGTTTTTTAGAGGCAGCTGGTTGGTCGCTGTGGGAGCAGGATGCTGGATTTGATGGACTCTTGGTCCGACCCCGCAGGGCCCTTCTTATATTCTTGTATTCCCAGCATCATGTGCACCACCCGGAGCTCCCTGACAGAAATGTTGGAATAAAGTGAACTAGCGAGGCTAAACACTGGGGGAAAGGCAGAACAATCGTTGCGAGAAACTGCACTTTTTGAGAGTTGACTGAAAAACACACAATTGTGGGTTTTTTTTTCTTAATGAGAAGTCAACCTCAATTTGGAATATTATAAACCTGCCTTCCCTTTTACAGATGTTTATATTTTTATACGTTTAAAATATTTTCAAGACCACTGAAGAAGGCACATCAAGCCGAAACACGTTTGGCCTGTTGCAGGGCTTTTTTTGTAGCAGGAACTCCTTTGCATATTAGGCCACAGAGCCCTGAGGTAGCCAGTCCTCCAAGAGCTTACAGGGCTATTAGCACAGGGCCTACTGTAAGCTCCATGAGGATTGGCTACCTCAGGGGCATGGCCTAATATGCAAAGGAGTTCCAGCTACCAAAAAAAGCCCTGGCCTGTTCGTTTTATGTACAAAATCTTTTTAGTTTGTGGCTAAGTTCTGATATATTGACTGGCCTTTTGGTTTCATGTACAAAATCCTTTTGGTCTATAGCTAAGTTCTGATAAGCTAATATTATTGTTGAGCAATTGCATTTTTTTAATGTATTGTCTATATTTTCAATATCATAGTGTGTAATAAATACCTGTAATACTTAAACTCAACCTTTGAGTACCCAACTGTTTAAGTGGTTGGGGACCCCCCCCCCCCCGCTTTGGTTTGTTTGGTTTAATACTTCACATCAAGCCTCACACACACACACCCTACAACCCACTTCATTTTTTTTAAACAAAACAGTATAGTTACATGGTTAAAGGTAAAGGTAGTCCCCTGTGCAAGCACTAGTCGTTTTCGACTCTGGGGTGACGTTGCTTTCACAACGTTTTCACGGCAGACTTTTTATAGTGACCAGCCTCTAAAAGGTGGCTGGAGATCTCCCACTATTACAACCAGGGTGGAATTCTAGCAGGAGCTCCTTTGCATATTAGGCTACACCCCCCTGATGCAGCCAGTCCTCCAAGAGCTTACAAAAAAGAGCCTTGTAAGCTCTTGGAGGGTTGGCTAAAGCAGGGGCGTGTGGCCTAATATGCAAAGGATCTCCTGCTAGAATTCCACCCCTGATTACAACTGATCTCCAGACTGCAGGCAACAGAGATCAGTTCCCCTGGAGAAAATGGCTGCTTTGGAAGGTGGACTCTGTGTCATTATACCTCACTGAAGTCCTTCCCCTCCCAAACCCTGCCCTCCTCAGCCTCCACCCTCCAAATCTCCATGTATGTACCAAGCTGGCAACCCTAATCACGTATTTGTGTGGAAAAGTGGGTTGTGACCCACAAAAACCCCTCACGGAAATAAATACGGCTAGTCCTTAAGGTAGCACTCGATTTTCGTTCTGTTCTGTCAGCACAAACGTTTCTTCTCCGCAATACCCAGGTCTCCTCCTGGAAGATTGCCGTTCTCCTTTTCTTCGGGCTCAGCTCGTTTGTAGTCCCTTTCTAATGCACCAGAGAGGTGTGCTTTGCAGCTGCTGTTTTGCACGGTTGCAAATCCCCACATAGCCCGTGCGGTATCTCCTGGAGTTCCCCTGCTGGGCAATGACCTGCATCTCTTTTTTTGGGGAAAAGAAGAGTTTTAAAAATATACATCTGGGATCCCATCAAGGAGAAACAAAATATCTAGGTGGTTATATGCAAATAATCACAGACCCGAAAGCCAAGATTCATGAATTCAAGGGATTGGTACTAAAAGAGAATACAAATGCAGTAGCCCTATTGGATATTTGGTGGAAGAGGACTGAATACTGCTAGAGGGGGCATGGCAGTCTGTGGCAACCAAACCAACTAAGAGTCTTGTGGAAACTTAAATATTTATTGTGCCATTAGCTTGGATGGGTGGGCGCTGACTTGATCATCTGCATCTCACGAAGGGGGCACCGGTCCGTGAAAACCTCTGCTACAACTGAAGAAGGTCTAAAGACGTTGCTGGAATTCTCCATGTAAGAATTCATCCTTTGATTGTGAAGTCCGGAATTACTTGTTCTTGTCCCCAAACTGGAACCAAAGTACACCATACCATACCAAACCTTTAATGGCATAATAGATTCAGATAAAAATACACAGAATATAAAAATTTAAACATTGGAGATAAAATCAAAATAAAACCGAGCTTACAGATACATTCAAACATGCTCAGAATTAAATTTAAGGATGTCAGCCAGAAATTTTGCCACAGCCATTAATATTATTTTATTTACTTACTTTGTTTATTTATATCCTGCCTTTCGGCCCAATGGGGACCCGAAGTGCCTTACATAGTCCTCCCCTCCTCCATTTTATCTTCTCAACACCCCTGTGGGGGTAGGCTAGGCTGAGATTGTGTGACTGGCCCAAGGTTACCCAGCAAGCTTCCATGGCAAATGTGAACATTCAAACCTGGGTTCCCCAGATCCTCATTCAACACTTCAACTATTATGCCATGCTCCAATTTCTGAATCAACGGGACAACTGATTTTTTCCCTCCTCCACACACTCAGATTTCTCCATCCAGGATTCTATAAACTGTCAAGGGCTTGATGAGTTTAGTTGCCCAATTTCCATTTTTATTTTTACTCTCATATTCCATGCCTCCTGGACCATGCTCAATCTGTTTTTTTGTTTTGCTTTTCTTAAAACCATTCTTCTTTTTGCACACTTTGTGAATTTTGTGACTCCTTTGTGAATTTTGGAACACTTCCCAAGTTTTTGCTACATGATAGATTTCTGCCAGCTGCTCAGTTTGCTATTTAATATCTTGATAACTGACTGGGATCTGGGAAGAACAGAGCACGGCAAAGCAAATCCAAGGGAGAGAAAGATAATGCAGGGAAATGGATTCATCCTATATCTGTTATTTTATAGTCAATAAGTACTGCAGGTGTATAGGACAGTGATAATGAATGGGATACCCTTGGATACAAAATCTATAGAGACCTATAGATAGCAGGCCATTAATATATATGTCAAATATTGACAGCAAAAAAAATGAGAAATCTTAAAAGAAATAAAAGGAATCCATGGAATCATTATGGGTAGAATTACCAGGTCGAAAGAGGATGCGGCACTGGGGATATTATTATTCCCTCTCTCTCTGTTAAATCTTTGGTGGCGATCTAGAGATAAAAACAGAATAAGGCAGGCAAAAGGGAAAATATAATAACTATAACAGATGATTCCAGCTACTCTAAAATGGACTAGATAAAGGTAAATTTAGTTTAGGACTAAACTTCTAGATACGACGAACCTCTGTGTCATCCAAACGTATAATGCTGATTTATTGGCACACACATAATGTTGGGAAACGTGCAAAGATTTTTTGAAGATATGGCAAGCGGCCATTCACATGATGGATTGCAAACCTATATTCTTTTTCCTTTCCTCCAACAAGCTCAGTCAGGACAGCCTAGATGGTCTTCCTTCCTCCTACTCTCAACAGCCCGGGAAGTTAGGTCAGACTGAGAGAAAGCACCTGGCCCGATGTCAACTAGTAAGCTGAGCAAAGGTTTGGCTCTCCTCGGTGTCTGTCCAACAGTTTTTGCAATCCACTGAAAACAATCTTTTCAACTGCAGTATGCATCATGCAAAGCAATATGTGATGCTGGGCTCTGCCAGTCTCCTCGAGGTGAGAGTATGTAACAGTATGTAACCCTCTAATACTGTGACCTACCAAAGGTTCAGAGAGGGAAGGCAACATGGTATAGCCCCATCTAATCAGATCTCAGAAGCTAAGCAGGGTTGGTACTTGGAAGGGAAGACCACCAAGGAAGACTTTTCAGAAGGTGATGGTCAGCCACCTCTGCTTCTCACTTACTTTGAAAGACCCTTGCTGGGGTCACTATAAATCAGCTGCAGCTTAATAGCACTTTGCACACACACACGCTCACATCCCAGGTGACACCCCACAACCCCTGCAGGTGACTCTGGCATCCATTAGCCCTCCTGGCAGTGATCCCAGAGCAATAGATAGGCCCAGTTATTTGTGTGTGTAAGCAAAAGGGATGGTCCGATAGAGTGGAGGAAGAGGAGATGGTGGACCTGTGATTTGCGTGGGGCACCACATAGCATCTCGATCAGGACATGTAAACCCTGGAGCTGGCCCCCAGATGGGTCATTCCAAAGCTCTCAAAGTTGGGCTAGAGAGAAGGGGGAACTGAAACCCTACTGCTGAACCCTTGTGTGAATGAATTCCACAGGGCTCGGGGGGAACTGTATGATAATTACGCTGTGTGCACCGATTGCTTTGCGGCATGCTGTGGGTAATGCATCGCCGAGATGGGTCTCAACTTCCCCTGAGCTGGCGGAAAATCTGTTTCTAAAAGGCAGATTATCGGGTGAAACAGAGGGCAAGTGGGGATGTTGGGCCAGGAGATAATAGGGAGTGCCTTTGACAGCTTTATTAGGAAGGGGGCTAATGTCAGAGAGATTTCACGGAGGCTCTCAGTGTGCGATACAGACACCTGGGGGGGCTTAGTCCTGGGTCTACTGTGCCACCTCTGTCAGATGGGATTAGAAGGGGGTTGACCTGCCAACTGGATTCTGGGAAATGACTGAAGGAAGTAGGCGTGCTATCAACATTTTGGTCAGGACAGCAGGGTAGCTCCACCTGCTGGTCTATCTAAACCCTGAACCGGAGTTTGAAACCTACAGTTCCAGAGCCCAATGCGGCTTTTTTCCAAAAAAACAAAATTATCTTTTTGAGTTTTAGGTCTATTGGAGGGGTAGGTGGGATGCTAGAACAGCCAGTATGTGAAAGGAATGGGAGACAAAGATTGTTACGGGACTGAAAGACTTTGTGCCCTGACCTGGATTTTTTTTTAATAAATAAATAAATTTTATTTTAATAAAATAAATACAGTCTCCAAACAAAAAGACATATTATGGGAAATAAAACAGTACCAAATACAAAAATGTAAGATAAGTGACTAAGATTGTTATCTGTATTGAATTGTATAATCTTGTTTTATTGTTTTAACATGGTTTTACCATGTCCTGTAAGCCGCCCCGAGCCTGCCTCGGCGGGGAGGGCGGGGTATAAATAAAATTTATTATTATTAAGATAATAGATTAGGAAAAGGAAAGGAAAGATCGCCTGTGCAAGCACCAGTTGTTTCCGACTCTGGGGTGACGTTGCTTTCTCAACGTTTTCGCGGCAGACTTTTGACGGGGTGGTTTGCCATTGCCTTCCCCAGTCATCTACACTATATAATAGATTACAATTGCAGAAAATCTGTGGGATATACATGACTCGGAACTTTATCCATTAAAACCATAAAATGTAACAAGGGTAACCAAATCGCTGAGAAATCAGATTTACACTCAGTAATTTTGCACTATAATCAATACAGATGAATTGCGGAGTGTAATTCTGATCTTCCAGCCCTGACCTAGATGACCCAAGCTAGCCCAATCTCATCAGATCTCAGAAGCTAAGCAGGGTCAGTCTTGTTTACTATTTGGATGGGAGACCACCGAGGAAGTCCAGAATTGCTGCACAGAGCCAGGCAATGGTGACCCATCTCTGTCTCTCGCCTTGAAAACTCTAGAGGGTCACCATAAATTGGTTGTGACTTGAGGGTCACTCTAGAGGGTCACCATAAATTGGTTGTGACTTGACAGAACAGTTCGCCAAAGGACGTCTTAGAGTTCCTTTACAGAAGGGGAAGTGGCAGAAGGGGAAGTTGCAAGTTATTCAGGCATGAGTTTATATTTATGCCAGTGCACTAAAATAATCACACGGAGTAACCCTGCATGTAGTCATTATTGTGACACTTGATGTGAGCCTAGTCCTAATAAGTCTTCCAACAGTCAGTGTTTGGGCTGCAGAAACGTTATGGAGTATTCATCAACATCTCAGTTAGCATTACTGATAGGTGGTATTTTGATTTATAACCCATAAAATTGTATATTTGAATCATGCAAACGTGCTTTTTTGTATTGGCTGGTTCGCTGATCTTTGGCTATGAATTTTGATGTACTTGGTCTATTAGAAGTCACTGCCCCCTGTCCCTGGACACTTCATTCTCATTCCTACCTCCGCTATCCACTATCTTTGCTGGAAGTGACCACCTGAGCCCCAAACACCATCCATTTCACAGTCACTTCCTTTCATCTTTCTCTGGTGTCTTAAATACAGGGCTGGAATTCTAGCAGGAGCTCCTTTGCATATTAGGCCACACACCCCTGATGTAGCCAAGCCTCCTGGAGCTTACAAGGCTCTTTTTTGTAAGCTCCTGGAGGATTGGCTACATCAGGGGTGTGTGGCCTAATATGCAAAGGAGGTCCTGCTAGAATTCCTTACAGGGCTCTTTGTACAGGGCCTACTGTAAGCTCTTGGAGGATTGGCTACATCAGGAGTGTGTGGCCTAATATGCAAAGGAGCTCCTGCTAGAATTCCACCCCTATTTAAATATATGCCCAACATGAAGAAATGGCATGGTGGGGCTTTTGTTGAAGACTGCAGCCTTTGTAAAGGTCCCACTGTTGGCCAGAGAATATGGGTCCATCTGCAGACTCCATCCGGTGTCTTTTGGGTACATGTCCACCCTACAATCCCCAGGGAAGTCTTTTCAGGGGTCAAAGGGGGACCCTTTTCTTCTTCAACCGACAAGAAAGGATCCACAGTGCCTTGCACTGTGTGTTTGTTCAGTGCTGTCAAGTTGCTTCCAACTCATTTTGACCCTATGAATTAATGACCTCCTATCATTGGGCCTTGGATTCAGTGGGAGCTCACAGGAGCACAGCTCCTGAACCTTTCTGAGGGTTCCCCCTCCTCCTCCCCACCTTCCTTGTCCATTGAATAGTAGGTGCATAACAATCCCTGGATGAGCTTCACCACCTATTTTTCTACAAAGTGACCCCTGTCTATGGGGAGAACCAGTTTGGCGTAGTGGTGAAGTGTGCAGACTCTTATCTGGGAGAACCAGGTTCGATTCCCCACTCCTCCACTTGCACCTGCTGAAATGGCCTTGGGTCAGCCATAGCTCTGGCAGAGGTTGTCCTTGAAAGGGCAGCTGCTGTGAGAGCCCTCTACAGCTCCACCCACCTCACAGGGTGTCTGTTGTGGGGGAGGAAGATAGAGGAGATTGTAGGCCGTTCTGAGACTCTGTCCTTGAAAGGGCAGCTGCTGTGAGAGCCCTCTCCAGCCCCACCCACCTCACAGGGTGTCTGTTGTGGGGGAGGAAGGTAAAGGAGATTGTGAGCCGCTCTGAGACTCTTCGGAGTGGAGGGCGGGATATAAATCCAATTTCTTCTTCTTCATCTTCTTCTGTCTATTATTAACAGCCCTGCTCAGGCCTTGCAAACTGAGGGTCGAGG
Organism: Heteronotia binoei; assembly: GCF_032191835.1. Classification (NCBI taxonomy): domain Eukaryota; kingdom Metazoa; phylum Chordata; class Lepidosauria; order Squamata; family Gekkonidae; genus Heteronotia; species Heteronotia binoei. The sequence goes on along the minus strand of NC_083240.1, from coordinate 15,959,824 downwards.
CTTCCTCTCTTGAGTCAATCTACCTCATGTGGGGTCTTCTTCCTTTCCTGCTGCCTTCAACTTTTCCTAGCCTTATAATGTGTCCAAAATACGATAGGCTGCCACTGTTTGATCCCCAAAGAAAGCCAAAGCATGGGAAAAAAGGTTGGTAAACCTGAGCCATGCATTGGTTTTCTGTGTGCATGAAAGGTGAAGGAGTGAGGCACCCATGGTGTGCCTTGCCCCAGGTTATGAAAATCCATGCTGTGCTGCTGCTTCTGAATCCAGCTCTGATTCTCCAAGTTCTCCCAGGCATCGTTTCTCCTTTTCTTTAGCCTGCATCCAGAATCAAAACAGCAAATTACATGTTAAAAGAAGCAGCACAGATTCAGAGGTCAGTCAGTCAGTCAGTCAGTTTATTGCGGCTCTAGGCCAATCGACAGCAACAACACAACTCATCAATAACAGTACAACACAACACCAAGTTGAAATATAACGTAACAATATAAAACTTGTACATCCATCAAAGTGGTAATAAAATTAGCTGACGTAGGCAACACTTAACTAAAAGCATCTTCTTTCAAATACAGACAGCATTAAATTTCTTCCTGTCGAGGTCGGTAACATATAGAAACTTAGCAAGATCCAAAGAAAGTTGATCACTCCCATCCCCTAAGAGGAAGTAAATGGTTTGGGCCTGATTTAAAGATTCAGCTAGCATTAGATGGTTCCGCAAAAGTCTGTACCTTGCCTCTGTATGGAAAAGACAGTTCAGAATAAGGTGGGAAACCGTATCGACCTCCTCCAGGCCGCACGGACAGATCCTGTCTTCTAACGGGATCTTGTGGAAACGGCCCCTCAGTACTGCTGTGTCCAGAGCCTTTTGTTTCTGCAAGTCGAGGCCGAATCACTGAAAGGGACGAAGCTCCCTGTAGAGTTCACCTTATCCCCATTCTATCAGTCTAAGACTCGAGCTGATTTTTCCTAGCAGCCGGAGAACTCATTGGGATGCAGGGTGTTCGCACAGGATTGACAAACCGAGCCAGACTCTTCTCTAGCTCCCTGTCAATGCAATTGTCTCCCTGGGCTTTGAGAAGAACCACTTCCCCTGGCTACTTCTCTTTCAAGAGCATCCACCTTCCAACCAGGAAATGCCAGGATGCACTAGTCGAGTATGAAACCCAACAGAGAACAGGTCCAAGCTAACCAGGCTGGGTTGGAGCGCAGTGCCAGATTAAACCCTGTGTAGGCCCTAGGCAGTCAAAATCTTGGGGGCCCTCTTGCCAATTATCTCAGAGTTGGAGTGCCCACCCCACTGCCTGTGGCCCCCATTGCAGCCTGCAAGCACCTTCCTTCCTTCCTTCCTTCCTTCCTTCCTTCCTTCCTTCCTTCCTTCCTTCCTTCCTTCCTTCCTTCCTTCCTTCCTTCCTTCCTTCCTTCCTTCCTTCCTTCCTTCCTTCCTTATCAGATTTATATCCTGCCCTGCCCAATGGAAAAGAGTCCTGTGGCGCAGAGTGTTAAAGCTGCGGTACTGCAGTCCTAAGCTCTGCTCACGACCTGAGTTCGATCCCTGCGGTAGCTGGGTTTTCAGGTAGCCAGCTTGAGGTTGACTCAGCCTTCCATCCTTCTGAGGATGGTAAAATGAATACCCAGCTTGCTGGGGGGAAAGTGTAGATGACTGGGGAAGGCAATGGCAAACCACCCCGTAAAAAGTCTGCCGTGAAAACATTGTGAAAGCAATGTCACCCCAGAGTCAGAAACGACTGGTGCTTGCACACGGGATCTTTCCTTTTTCCCTTAATGGGCTCAGGGCAGCTTCAGGCCTGCGCAGAGGAATTTTTTAGGTGAAGCGCAGTGTGCACAGTACTGGCTCCACCCTTTCACCATGGGGTCATCTGCCATGGCCCAGTAAGCCGGGATGCCGGCAGTGAGTCCTCCAGGTGGTAGATGTTACATTAACGAGCTGTCTGCCCGGGCTTGATGTTAGAGTTTTCCTTCTCTTGGCTGGCGAGGTTGGTGAGCCCAACCTGCCCATCCGGTTATACCGCCGGACATTTGGTCGTACCATGACGTGGCAAACTCTGTGAAAATGGGGGGGGGGGCAGCGAGAAGGTGTTGTCACGGATGCAGTGATGTAGGAGAGGCCATTGCAGTGACCATCTGCCAGGCATAGCCAGACAGTGACCACGCAGCGTTCACTATACCGGGAAAGGATAGGCGATGTATTGCGCATGCACTTTCCCTGGGGGGGCAGGACACCCGGAGGGAGCCCACCCCCCCACCCCACCCAGGTAGGAACAGGGCAGCTAGCAACAGTTAAAAACATTTGTAATTAACAAACATAGCATATTAAAAATAGAATATATAATAAAACATTTCCATACATTTTTACAGTCATCAATCCATTCATTAAAAGTCCAAGATGGCAAGTTCCTAATTTCCATTGTATTCGTTCAGTGAGATTGTTGGTGCTCTAAGGTAATAGCCACCTCCCCCTAACCATTGAAGGCGAGTTTGAATAATTCAGTCTTACAGGCCCTGCGGAACTGCGGCAGATCCCGCAGAGCCCTGATGTTTTCAGGGAGGGTATTCCACCAAGTGGGGGCTATTACCGAGAACGCTCTGGCTCTGGTGGTGGACAATCGAGCTTCTTTCGGCCCAGGGATCTTAAGGAGATTTTGAGACCCTGAATGTAGTGCTCTCTGGGGTACGGATGGGGAAAGGCTGTCCAGAAGGTAGACAGGTCCCAGGCCATAGAGGGCTTTAAAGGTTATAACCAGCACCTTGAAGCGAATCCAAAATGCCCCCAAAAGCCCCTTTGACAAAGCTGCAGGGGAGAGGCAGAGAGAGGCAAACTTGGCAATGACGCCAGCAGCAGCCGCACCAGGCAAGTCGGGCAAAGAACAGCTCAGTTGCTGGCTGCTTGTGCAGGCTGGGAGGGCCACAAGCAGGGGAGAAACTGGGGGGAAAGCCAGCCCAGGACCCCTAAAGGCATGGGGGCCCATAGGCCAGTGCCTACTTGGCCTAATTGTTAATCCGGCCCTGTTGGAGAGATGTAGTGGACCGAGGCTTTCGCCAACGGAAAACCCGGTTTCTTTTGCCCATCGAATTGCTACCTCAGCCCACACAAGGCAGCTGAATGAAGCTGTCTATGACAGGGGATGTTAAAGTCGCACGGAGAAGCATGAAATTAACAGCGACAGTCATAGCCGCAGCGGCACAAGGCATTAGAGAGAACATGCGACGCGCAGCACGACTCCTTTCTTACCGTCAGTCGGATGGTACCGAAGGCTACAGAGCTTGTTGTCTGTCAAGAAAACAAGCATGATGAGAACAGGGGAGAGAGAACTTGCTGTATCCCAGTCCTGGCAACTCCGGCACAACAGCTCTGTTTCCCTGGGCTGCCCCAGGCTGTTAACCCTTTCTTCCCAAGATCACGAGATCTAATAGCCAAGAGCAGGCCCCTGTATGAATAATACAGGATAGCAAAATTTAAACAATAGGAGCGGTCACAGTGGCTTTCAAACTGAAGGGCAATCCCAGGTTCGTAGGAAACTTTAGTTGCGACGATACACATATAGGTTTTAAAATAAAGCTAGAAATTGTTGTGTAGGTGTGTGAGAGCATATAAACAAGCTATGCAGAAGAAGAAGAATAAGACTGTAGATTTATACCCCGCCCTTCTCTCTGAATCAGAGACTCAGAGCGGCTTACAATCTCCTATATCTCCTCCCCCACAGCAGACACCCTGTGAGGTGGGTGGGGCTGAGAGAGCTCTTACAGCAGCTGCCCTTTCAAGGACAACTTCTACGGTAGCTATGGCTGACCCAAGGCCATTCCAGCAGGTGCAAGTGGAGGAATGGGGAATCAAACCCGATTCTCCCAGGTAAGAGTCCATACACAACCACTACACCAAAGGAAAAATAAGTGTGCACACAACCCCAGCTTGAAAAACATTCCCTGATTCACAAAGCTGTTTCTGCAGGGCACCTGAAAAGAATGAAATTTGCAAAACTTGAATGGGCTGCAGCCCTAAATCTTGAAGGATCACGTCAAAGTTGTAACAGGGAGTCGAATTTTGTCAATTAGCAGAACTGTTTGCACCACAGAGATCCCTTCTTTATGCAACGCATCTATATAAGGCAGAGGCATCCAGTGGAGAGGGACCAGCATTCCCAAATGGCAATCCTTTGTGTCCTCTACTGCATGGTTTCAGAGGCCTCAATTGCGCTAGTCTGGGCTTGCCATTAAATACTAATGCCCCCCCCTTGAGTGCCCGGGCAAACAAGAAATAAGAAGAACCCTGCAGGAACTGATCAAAGCTCACCTCATCCTGAGCTTTATTTCTCACAGTAGCTAATGAGACAGCCACAAGCAACATCCTATCCTGTCTCCTATTGTTCCCTAGCAACGAATTCTGATTGACACCCTCCCTTTGAACCTTGATGCTCATATTAGCTCTCGTAGCGGTCCAGAGGCCTCCTCCACAAATTTATCTAACCCTTTGTCTTTTAAAGCCATCAGGTCCAGTGGCCAGCCCCACCACATCTAGTGGCAGTGAGTTCCATGAGTTAATCACGCACCCATGTGAAGACGTATGTCCTTGTCTCTGTCCGCAACTGCATGACAATTGCATTCTTTGGTTGCCAGCAGATGAGATCCTCTCTATCCCCATTTTCTATGGCAGACATGTGAAGCATATGGTTGGAGTCTGGAATCCGCCCGTCCAGGGCTCTTATCCGACCCGCAAGCAACTGGAGGGGAGACAGTCCAAATGTGAACCGGAAGGGTCTATATTAGGGCATTATATCCCCTGCTGAAGTCCCTCCCTTCCCCAAGTGCAAGCCCTCCCCAGGGTCTTGCTCCAGATCTCCAGGGATTGACCAATCCAGAGTTTGCAACCATAAGGGACAAGGAAGGCTGGTTTGACCCCAAGCTTGGCTGAGGAGGGGGATGGGTCATGGTCAGTAGGAGAAGAACAAGAATGGTGTGTTCACACTACACTAAATAATGCGTTTTACATCCGGATTTTTGCTGTTCTTACACAGTGAAAATCCGGATGTAAAATGCATTATTTAGTGTAGTGTGACTGCACCAGAAGAGTTGTTTTTATATCCCACTTTTCATTATCCAATTAACAGTAACAATATTAATAATACCCTGTTTTTCTCTACACTATGGCATTTCAGAGCGGCTTACCATCTCTTTCTCTTTGTCTTCCCGCAACAGACACCCTGTGAGGCAGGTGGGGCTGAAAGAGTTCTGTGAGAACTGCTCTTGAGAGAACAGCTCTGAGAGAACTGGGACTGGCCCAAGGTTACCCAACTGGCTGCATGTGGAGGAGGAGCGGGGAATCAAACCCGTTTCTCCATATTAGAGTTTGCTGCTCTTAACCACTATACCACACCGGCTCACGGTGGTAAAATATCCCGAGTACCTGGCATTACATTTTATGGCGCACATGGGCTGACTTGATGGAGTGACGCTTATGGCCCTCATAACAAATGAGTTTGACACCCCTGAACCTACACCATGCATAATTCTGCAATCTTTTCTCCAATCTTGTCCCCCCCCACAAAAAAAAAATCATAAGAACATAAGAGAAGCCATGTTGGATCAGGCCAATGGCCCATCCAGTCCAACACTCTGTGTCTCACAGTGGCCAAAAAAACCCAGGTGCAAAGACCTTTTGCTCAGGGGTGGAATTCTAGCAGGAGCTCCTTTGCATATTAGGCCATGCATCCGTGATGTAGCCAATCCTCCAAGAGCTTACAAAAAAGAGCCTGGTAAACTCTTGGATGATTGGCTACATCGGAGGCGTGTGGCCTAACATGCAAAGGAGCTCCTGCTAGAATTCCACCCTTGCTTTTGCTCCGTTCAAAATGCACCTCTGCCTCTTAACTCCGAATGGCTGAAGCACTGAAAAGCCTGGATCCAAACACCTGGATATGGAGTCACCTGGTTGCTACCCCCTCCTGTGACTCTATCGCATGCCTCATCTTCCCTTTCCTCTTTGCCACTTATCTTGCTATCCACAGCCCGCTGTGCTCTGATCTCCTTGCTTTTCATTTTCGTCGGAGTTTAAAATTAAAAATATAGATCATGGCAGTGATTGGGAATCTTGTCGTTCTTAGGTGTGCCATTCCAATATTCCACAAATCGCATCTCAGACATCTCTCGGGTGACCTATATATTCCCACAATAGCATGCTACTTTTTTTGTAAAACTTATCAGTTACAACTCTACCTGTCCCCCCCCCTCCCTTTCCTCTGCTGCCACCATTTTCTCATTTGGTTTTTCCTCTCTCTCCTCCCCCTGTAGCAAACCCCGCCGTAACCAATCAGTAGCGCACGCAGCACGAGAAAGTAGTTCCAGTGACAGATAGAACTAGCGCTACCATCCCTCTTGAATGTCACCAGGAAAATTGCATGGCGCACTCTGAAATTCAAATTAGAGTTTGCTGAAACTGCTAAAACTCATCAAATGCTGGCTTTGAAGTCCACTGGGAGGCCGGTCATTTCTTTTAAATTAGTCCCTGTTGAAAATGAAAATGCAAGGCACCAGCGCATTAGCATATATTGGCATGTCAGAGGACGGTGAGACGTTCCCTTTTTTCGGGGGGGAACATCACTTTGTCCACATGAAGCCCACCCGCTTTCAAACTTGGGATGCCTCTAAAAAGGGAGACGTTCCCATTTCTCTGCTTTGCTGCATCAGGCTAAAAATCCCTTTCAATTCCATTTCCCCCTTCGGAGAACTGACCCCGTGATTCTTTCATTGCTTGCGATTCTTTACTTTTATGGCATGCTCCATTTCTTGTGCCAAATTGGTTTAGATTTCTGTCCACCACTTGGGTCCGCTGCTTTCTGCTCCGTGGCTTCATAGGTTCATTTGTAGTGTGTTTGCCTTTCCTTCCTTCCTTCCTTCCTTCCTTCCTTCCTTCCTTCCTTCCTTCCTTCCTTCCTTCCTTCCTTCCTTCCTTCCTTCCTTCCTTCCTTCCTTCCTTTCTTTCTTTCTTTCTTTTTTTCTTCCTTCCTTCCTTCCTTCCTTCCTTCCTTCCTTCCTTCCTTCCTTCCTTCCTTCCTTCCTTCCTTTCTTTCTTTCTTTCTTTTTTTCTTCCTTCCTTCCTTCCTTCCTTCCTTCCTTCCTTCCTTCCTTTCTTTCTCTTTCTTCTTTCTTTCTTTCTTTCTTTCTTTCTTTCTTTCTTTCTTTCTTTCTTTCTTTCTTTCTTTCTTTCTTTCTTTCTTTCTTTCTTTCTTCCTTCCTTCCTTCCTTCCTTCCTTCCTTCCTTCCTTCCTTCCTTAACACATGGAATTCACTGCCACAGAAGGTGGTGGCAGCTGCAAGCATGGCCAGCGTCAAGAGGGGATTTGAGAAACATATGTAGTAGAGGTCCATCAGCCACAAGGTATTGGTGGAACTCTCTGCCTGGGGCAGTGCTGCTCTGTATTCTTGGTGCTTTGGGGGGGACAACAGTGGGAGGGCTTCTAGTGTCCTGGCCCCACTGATGAACCTCTGATGGCACCTGGGTTTTTGACCACTGTGGGACACACAGAGTGTTGGACTGGATGGGCCATTGGCCTGATCCAACATGGTTTCTCTTTTGTTCTTATGTTCTTGCTGTCAAGGCATAATAGACTTCTAGCAACCCCTTGGGGTTTTAAAACAAGAGACTTCAGAGGTGGTTTGCCATCGCCTGCCTTGCCGTCACGACCCTGATATTCCTTGGAAGTCTCCCACCCAAATACTAACCCAGGTTGACCCTGCTTAGTTTCCAAGGCCTGACCAGATCAGAGATGCTGGGATATCCAGGTCAGGGCCGTGTGATGGCCTACTGAGCACCATTTCTACGTTTTTGTTCTTAGGACTTTGGGGGTGATCACCGGGGTGGGGGGTGGGCTGAAGGCTTGATTCTGGCTCCCAGATATCAGCGGGATCATTGGGAGTTTCTCTGGTGGGTTTCTTAGCATCCTCTCTGGAGGCATTTCCTCCTAAATCCAGCAGACCCCAGGAGCTTCATGGTGTGCCCACTGGAATGCAAGATCCCCAGCGAGCAACCCTTTGTGTGTCTACTTAGTTTATTCATTGGGGTTTATTCCCAGGCAGGCCTCATTTGGGGCAGGAGCTCACTGGAGCGGAGCTCCGTAACCTCTAAATTTTATTGTGCTCTTTCTTTCTTACACCACCCCCCCCAAAAAATACTTGCTTCTGGGTTCCATTGTTCAACCCCCCCCCCCCACTTCTGAGAATTTTGCTGAATTCTAGGATTTGACAAACTTTCTAATATTTCCCCCCCACACACACACACACACACACAAAAATGGAGAAATAACCAAAACATTATAAAGCAGACCGATGGAAATCTTCATCATGTCACTGTGACCACATAGGAGAAAGAAAAGTAAAAAGTATAATGGGGAGTAAGGTTTTATTTTGACTGTTCTAATTCAAGAAGGATTTGAAGGCAGATGCTGAGCTGATGCAACTGAGTACACCTTCCAGTGATATCAAGGGGTTGTGGCATATGCAAACGAGTTGTGCTAATGAGCCCCGGCACCTCTTTTTCTACAAAATGACCCCTGCAGTCCCAGGAAAGTGTTCCGAGGACTGTGGCCTGGAAAGCCTTCCTCTGCAGATGATGATGACCAGGGGTGGAATTCTAGCAGGAGCTCCTTTGCATGTTAGGCCACACACCCCTGATGTAGCCAATCCTCCAAGAGCTTACAAGGCTCTTTTTTGTAAGCTCTTGGAGGGTTGGCTACATCAGGGAGGTGTGGCCTAATATGCAAAGGAGCTCCTGTTAGAATTCCACCCCTGATGACCACCCTTCTATCGGTCTCAGAGAGGTCAGTGGATATGATATGTTGTTGCTGAGATAGGAAGGCCAGCCTCAGGGGGGTGGGGGATGCACTAGATTTACAGCTCGTCTTCAGACTACAAGTTCGCTGAAAATGGATGCTTTGGAGGGTTCACTTGTACCCAGTGAGGTCCCTGCACTCCCCAAACTCCATCTCCACATCTCCAGGAAATTCCCAACCTGGATCTGGCAAACCCATCCCCATCCCCCACCAGTGGCTAGGGGAGACCTGGCCACCCTATGCTGAGATAACATGAAGACAGACTGGGAGCCAACAGAGCACCTGCCCGGAGGAAGTCGTGCTTCGCTCTTCCTGCACCCAGGAGGCGGCTAGGGTTGCCAATCCCCAGTCGGGGGCAGGGGATCCCCTGGTTTGGAGGCCCTCCCCCCGCTTCAGGGTCATCAGAAAGTGGGGGAAGGAAGTGAAATGTCTGCTGAGCACTCCATTATTCCCTACGGAGACTGATTCCCATAGGGTACAATGGAGAATTGATCTACGGGTATCTGGGGCTCTGGGGGGGCTATTTTTTTAGGTAGATGCACCAAATCTTCAACATAGCATCCAGTGTCTTACCCCCAAATACCCTCCATGTTTCTAAAAGACTGGACCAGGGGGTCCAATTCTATGAGCCCCAAAAGAAGGTGCCCCTATCCTTCATTATTTCCAGTGAAGGGAAGGCATTTAAAAGGTGTGCGGTCCCTTTCAATGCGATGGCCAGAACTCCCTTTGGAGTTCAGTCGTGCTTGTCACACCCTTGCTCCTGGCTCCACCCCCAAAGTCCCCCAGCTCCACCCCCAAAGTTCCCAGATATTTCTTGAATTGGACCCGGCAAGCCTAGAGGCGGCCCGTGAATTTTGTAAAGGAACAAATCCTCTTCTTCACATTCCGCTGCCTGTCCAGCTATAACGCAGGACTGGGATGCCAGCCACATTTCTCTCTTGAGAGTCTGCATTGCTGCTCTTCGACGAAGCTAAACCAATGCATGTTCCTCCACCCTTAGGTCTCTGGAGCCAGGGCCTTCTCTATTGTGGTGTCCTACCTTTGGAACTCTCTCCACCCGGCTTTTCCTTGAATGCCACAACTTTTCATTTTAGGTGCAAGTCAAACAACAACATGTCATTTCCCCAGAAATGTATAGATGGCTGATCCCTTTGTTTCTTTCTGGCTGCTTTTATTGGCTCGCTATTGTTCTGTTTCCCTTCTCTCTTTTTAGAGCTCTGATGCATGACTTTCCACTGCTAACAAATGATGGGTTCAGTGGGCTGCCTTTTCAGAATGCTTCAAAGTTTAAATACTGGGACTTGGAGGAGGCAATCTCTAGACCGGAGCTGGGCATTTGGGGGGTTATATTTTCTTGCTTTATTGATCCTGCTTTCTAATCATCATAATCCATGTTGGGATTTTTTTTTCCCACGCGTGTGTAATTATAAAGCTATCTATCTGCCCGTCTATTCATCTATCTCTATATGTGCAGGGCTTTTTTGTAGGGGGGGAAAAAAATCCCAGCGGGGACTCATTTGCATATTAGGCCACACCCCTGACATCACCATTGTTTCACACTAGGCTTTTTGGGTAGAAAAAGCCCAGCAGGAAATCATTTGCATATTAAGCCACACCCCCTGACATCACCATTGTTTCATACTGGGCTTTTGGGGTAGAAAAAGCCAAGCAGGGACTCATTCACAGGCCACACCCCTGACACCAAGCCAGCTGAAACTGCGTTCCTGTGCATTCCTGCTCCAAAAAAGCGCTGAATATGTGTATCTATGTCTTACATACCTATTTCTGTCATATATGTATATGTAGAGCTTTCTTTTTTTCTTCTTCTGCCATCAAGGTACAGTCAATTTATGTCAACCCCATAGGGTTTTCAAGGCAAAAGACATTCCGAGGTGGTTTGTCATTGCCTACCTCTGCAAAGCAACCCTGGCATTCCTTCGAGGTTTCCCATCCAAATATGTAACCAGGGCCAACCTCTCAGAGCTTCCAAGATCTAATGAGATTGGTCTAGCCTGGGCTATCAAGGACAGGGCTATCTTATATATCTATAGCTAGAGGCAGCATGGTGTAGGAGTTAAAGTGTTGGACTATGATCTGGGAGACTTAAGTTCAAATCTCCTCTCTGCCATGGAAGGTTGTTGAATGGTCTTGGGCCAGTCGCACACTCTCAGACAACAGAGTTGCTCTGAGGATAAATCAGAGGTGAGGAGAATGATGTTAGCAGTGTTGAGTCCGCATGCAAAAGTAAGGCAGAACTTGAAAAAGTAAATAAATTAACAAATCTGTCTGTCTGTCTCTCTCTGTGTATGTGTGTATATATATATGATATCCCAGGGACCCAGGATAGCCCAATCTTGGATGGGAGACCAGCTCTACTTGGATGGGAGACCACCAAGGAAGTCCAGGGTCACTACACAGAAGAAGGCAATGGACAACCATCTTTGTTGGACTCTTGCTTTGAAAATCTGATGGAGTTGCTATAAATCAGTCACAACTTTATGGCAGAAAAATCTATCTATCTATCTATCATCTATCTATCTATCTATCTATCTATCTATCTATCTATCTATCTATCTATCTATCTATCTGTCTGTCTGTCTGTCTGTCTGTCTGTCTGTCTGTCTGTCTGTCTGTCTGTCTGTCTGTCTGTCTGTCTGTCTGCCTGCCCGCCCGCCCGCCCGCCCGTCCGTCCGTCCGTCCGTCCGTCCATCCATCCATCTATCTATCTATCTATCTATCTATCTATCTATCTATCTATCTATCTATCTATCTATCTATCTATCTATCTATCTATCTATCTATCTATCTATCTATCTATCTATCTATCTGAATGAGAGTTATCAACTAGTTCCATAAATGTGGTACAAAAATAGTGTGATGTAGCAGTTAGAGCATTGCCAAAGTAGGGAGTTCTAATTGCAAATCCTCCCAGTCTGCTACAAACCTGTCTTGATGATTTTAGTTGCTCTGTCTCTCTCAGCATCATCTGTGGGAAAAATGAAGACCCACTCGTATGCCATGTTGATGACTTCCTTGGAGAAAAGGTAGCTAGAGAGCCAGGCAAAATGAATAAAGCATTCAGACCGAATGGGGTTCCAGCAGCGTTTTATCAAACGTTTTCCTCCGTTTTTCCATCAACTATTTTCCATTAATGTCCACATTGAATCAATAAGATTAAACAGGATCCCATTTTCTTATCCTCCAAAAGAAAAGAAAAAAATCACGGAACGCCGGCGGTAATTTCAGACTCTTACGAGCCGATTTCACTACTTAGAGTAGATTACAAAATATTGACTGCACTTTGAACGGCAGGCTCCTCCAGATTTGCAAATCGATACCAGCAATCCAAATCCAGCTGGGATGCAAATTCTCTAATCATGTTGGAAGAATGCGTAGCGCAAATCACAGCATGTAAATGTTCAAAGCCTCCAGCTGTTGTTATTACTTTTGGGGTGCCCCAAAGGCTTTGAACTAAGCAGAATGGACATTTCTAAACTCTTACAACTCCTCCTGGAGATATAACAAGTGGTGTATATTTAATGTGTAAGAAATGGGGGACCTGCAAGAAATTCCTGGGGGAGAGGAAATCCCACCTTCTACTTGTTGTCCCCCATCCTACTGCGGCTGCCTGTCTCTCACCCCCTTTCCCTTTTGTCACCCTGCCTCCTTCTTCATTCCCTCACTCACTCACTCTCTCTCACTCCCATCTCCATCTCCATCTCCCTGCTGCCATCTCTTCCTTCCTTCTACACTCCCACCATCACTGCCTCCTTCTTTGTTCCTGCACCCTCTCACTCCCACCTCCATTCCCCTGCTGCCATCCCCTTTTACCTGCTATACTGCCACCTCCACTGCCTCCTTCCTCATTTCCCCAGCATCTCAGTCTTACCTCCATCTCCTTGCTGCCGTCTCTTCCTTCCTTCTACACTTCCACCACCACTGCCTCCTTCTTCTTTCCCCCACCCTATCACTCCCACCTCCATCTCCATGATACTCTCTCTTTCTTCCTTCTACACTCCCACCACCACCACCTCCTTCTTCTTTCCCCCACCCTCTCACTCCCACCTCCATCCCCATGATACTTTTCTCTTTCTTCCTTCTACACTCCCACCACCACTGCCTCCTTCTTCTTTCCCCCACCCTCTCACTCCCAACTCCATCTCCATGATACTCTCTTTCTTCCTTCTACACTCCCACCACCACTGCCTCCTTCTTCTTTCCCCCACCCTCTCACTCCCACCTCCATTCCCACGATACTCTCTCTTTCTTCCTTCTTCACTCCCACCACCTCTGCCCCCTTCTTCCTTCCCCCACCCTCTCACTCCCACCTCCATCCCCATGATACTTTTCTCTTTCTTCCTTCTACACTCCCACCACCACTGCCTTCTTCTTCTTTCCCCCACCCTCTCACTCCCAACTCCATCTCCACGATACTCTCTTTCTTCCTTCTACACTCCCACCACCACTGCCTTCTTCTTTCCCCCACCCTCTCACTCCCACCTCCATTCCCACGATACTCTCTCTTTCTTCCTTCTTCACTCCCACCACCTCTGCCCCCTTCTTCCTTCCCCCACCCTCTCACTCCCACCTCCATCCCCATGATCTCTCTCTTTCTTCCTTCTACACTCCCACCACCACTGCCTCCTTCTTCATTCCCCCACCCTCTCACTCCCACCTCCATCCCCATGATATTCTCTTTCTTCCAGGAGTGGAATTCTAGCAGGAGCTCCTTTGCATATTAGGCCACACCCCCTGATGTAGCCAATCCTCCAAGAGTTTACAAAAAAGAGCTTTGTAAGTACTTGGAGGATTGGCTACATTGGGAGGTGTGGCCTAATATGCAAAGGAGCTCCTGCTAGAATTCCACCCCTGCTTTCTTCCTTCTACACTCCCACCACCAGCTCCCACCTGCATTTGCTTTATGTGTATCACTTGACCATCTCTGTAAGGAAGACTACCATTTCCTCTGTGTTCAAACCCATGATAAAAAGGGGGGGAAAATCCTCATTCTTTATTCATACTTACCATGTTCTTAAATGGTCTTAAACATTTTCCTGGGAATAAACCCAACGGAATAAACTGAAGTTTTATTCTGAGCAGAACAGCTTAGATTTTCTCCCTGCACATGCTAACATTGATCAGAATCCCCAGCTTGGATACTGTGGAGATCTCCACAGAGAGAATGGATTTCCATCCATGGATTCAAATTTCCCTGCTCTCCGTGACCCCCCCAGCTCCCCCCAGTGCTGCTCCTGTGGGAAAAGGAATCCCTAGAAACTACATAAAGGAGCAGAGTCTTCTGACCTGGATAGTCCAGGCAAGTCTCATTTTGTCAGATCTCAGAAGCTAAGGAGGGCTGACTCTGGCAAGTCCTTGGAAGGGAGACCTCCAAGGAATACCAGAGCTGGGACACAGAGGCAGGCGTGGGAAGCCACCTCTCTGAAGAATATCCAAGCCCCACTAGGGATCACCAGAAGTCAGCCATGGGACACTGGAATGGAAGGGGGGGAGGCCTAATGACAGGTGACAGGTGATGCCCACTGCCTTAGCTAAAAGCCTTGCGGAAGAGCTCCATTTTACAGGCCATATAGAGCTTTAAAGGTGAGTAGAAGGTAAAGATAGTCGCCTGTGCAAGCACCACTTGTTTCCGACTCTGGGGTGAGGTTGATTTCACAACGTTTTCACAGCAGACTTTTTACGGGGTGGTTTGCATTTCCTTCCCCAGTCCTCTATACTTTCCCCCCAGCAAGCTGGGTACTCATTTATCAGAAGGATGGAAGGTTGAGTCAACCTTGAGCTGCCTACCTGAACCCAGCTTCCACTGGGACCTTGAACCGGATCCTGTATTCAGTTTAGTGTAGTGGTTAAGTGTGCAGTTTGGTGTAGTGGTTAAGTGGTTGTTTTACTTTATTGGATTTATATCCCGGCCTCCCCACCGAAGCAGGCTCAGGGCGGCTCTTATCTGGGAGAGCCGGGTTGGATTCCCCACTCCTCCACTTGCAGCTGCTGGAATGGCCTTGGGTCAGCCGTAGCTCTCATAGAAGTTGTCCTTGAAAGGGCAGCTGCTGTGAGAGCCCTCTCAGCCCCACCCACCTCCCAGGGTGTCTGTTGTGGGGGGAGGAGAGATAGGAGTTTCAGAGAGAAGGGCGGGGTATGGATCTGCAGTCGTCTTCTTCATCTTCTTCTCCAATAGGGATCCAGCGCAGTTCACGCAGCACAGGATGGATCTGATTAAACTGGGCTATTCAGGTCAAGGCCAGGGGATACTGTATTAAACGTTGTATGGAGCCCTCCATTTCATTTTCGCTCACAGCTGATTACAGACAAGGGATCCTTCAGCAGCAACTGAAACGTTACACTGAGATAGGATTGCCATCGGAAAAGAACATTATATGCAGATGACGTGGCTGTCACTATTCCATTCCAAAGGCAATCATCTCTCTCCCGAAAGTTTTAGATATACTAGGTGATTACAGTAAAGCCTCTGAGTCTAAGGCAAACGAATTATAATCAGAATTATTAGCCACGAACCCGTTCCTCCAGACGGAGAAAAGAAGATGAAAAGGCTTTGCAATGTTCTCTTGGAAGAACAGAACAATTAAGTATTTGCATATTAACATTTCATCATCTCCGTTAAAACTCATTTCGACGTAATTATTTGCCAATAATTAATTAAATCAGTAAGAACCGTTCTAATGAGATGGTAACACGCTTAGAGAATGAGCGTCGTGCCAATCTGCCTTTGCTTTTTAAAAACTTCACACAACTATCCAACAATCCGCCCTGAACTCTTTGCAAAATAAACCATGCAGATACTACCAAACTTCACAGCACTACAGTTTGGACTCTGGTGGTGTCTCCCTTTGCCCTTTGTAGGAAAGGAACCCCATGATGCAATATCTATCTATCTATCTATCTATCTATCTATCTATCTATCTATCTATCTATCTATCTATCTATCTATCTGTCTGTCTGTCTGTCTGTCTGTCTGTCTGTCTGTCTGTCTGTCTGTCTGTCTGTCTGTCTGTCTGTCTGTCTGTCTGTCTGTCTGTCTGTCTGTCTGTCTGTCTGTTTGCCTGCCTGCCTGCCTGCCTGTCTGTCTGTCTGTCTCTCTCTCTCTCTCTCTCTCTCCCCACCTTAAACCCTGTAGAATCAAATGAAGTCAGAGCTTAGGGTCTGTGCTGGAAAATAGCTGGAGACTTTGGAGATGAATCTGGGAGAGTGGGGTTTGGGGGAGAGGAGGGGGCTCAGCACTGTACAATGTCATACAGTCCACCCTTCAAAGCAGCCATTTTCTCCAGGGGAGCTGATCTCTGCCAGCTGGAGATCAGCTGTAAAAGTGGGAGATCTCCAGGCCCCACCTGGAGCCTGGCAACCCTATCAGGACTCCAAACCCAGAATCATAGAGTTGGAAGGGACCTCCAGGGTCATCTAGTCCAACCCCCTGCACAGAGACACAAAGTCCCCTTGAGTTAAGATTTTGTCCCATCCTGACCATGAGAATAAGGTTCCTAGGGTTAGTCTTACCTGTCGCGTATTGGAAAACTAAACTGAGGCGGTTGTACTTTGGTCACATGAAGAGAAGACAAAAGTCCCTGGGAAAGACAATCATGCTAGGAAAAGCTGAAGGCAGCAGGAAAACAGGAAGACCCAACCTGACTTCATCAAGGAAGCCCCGGTTCTCCGTTTGCAAGATTTGAGCAAGGCTGTTAACAGAGCCGGCCCTGCCACTAGGCAAGCTAGGTGATCGCCCAGGGCGCTGGTCTTCTGGAGCGCCGAACTGGGTGCCCCCCCATGCGGCTCGGTGACGTTATCAATGCAGGGAGTGCTCCAGAAGTTAGCCTTGCCTAGGGTTCCAGACGGTCTAGGGCCAGCCCCAACTGTTAATAGCTGGATATTGTAGAGGTCATTCATTCATTCATACGATCACCGTGAGTCAGATGCAACAACAGCACGTAATGCACATGCACCTAGGGAGACCCAGGTCTCCTTCACTTCCAGGTATAACCTCTTTGCCCTGACCCCCTGAATTGTCCTAGCAGCTTCCAAATGAATATTCCAGGTTACCAGTTCCATCCCTGGCCATTTTACCTATGCAGGGTCGCCGGGGTATGTCATCCACAAGGACACACAACCCTCCCCCCCCCAACTTGGCCAACAAAAAGTCACAGGTTATGTCCTCCCTCGCGAACCCTGTTTTGTACTCCTGGCTGCACGGAGGAGAATCGGCTGTTTCCCAGTCTCTGACCTCTGCTGAACTCCCCGCACACTTAGAACTCTGAAATCTGCAGCCGAGAGCACAAAATTCTAGGGTTGGAGTTGGTGAGCTGAGAGAAGCCAGTGTGTGACTAGCATCGCTCAACGCTCCGTCCCATCCCATCAGCGCAGTCATGAAAGGGATGGATCAATCTTTAGACAGCTGACACCTCAAGATTTCAGATACCAAATGAGCACTCTGCTCTGCAATTCCTGGCGAGTTTGGATCTGGGAAGGAGAGAGAGAGAGAGAGAGAGAGAGAGAGAGAGAGAGAGAGAGATCTATGCGACTGGAGGAAAAGAGAGTAACCGCCTATCCAGGAGGGAAAGGGGAAGAGCTGGGACTCCTTTGCCTGTGTTTATCTATGCAAATATCTCTGAAATAGGGGCAAATATATTACATAGCACATACACACAAAGGCTTCCCATTTGTTAGTGTATTTTTAATAAGCTCATTTTCTAAATGCAAAAGAGATACCTCAGTCATGCAACTAATAAGTCGCAGAAGGGAGAAAGCCCCTCCAGTATTTCTTTCAAAAGCTATGTACCGATTCCAGTAACCAGGGGTCATTTTGTAGAAAAATAGGTGGTGGAGCTCA
Organism: Heteronotia binoei; assembly: GCF_032191835.1. NCBI lineage: Eukaryota > Metazoa > Chordata > Lepidosauria > Squamata > Gekkonidae > Heteronotia > Heteronotia binoei. The sequence continues at coordinate 15,942,133 of NC_083240.1, read as the reverse complement.
TTAGCATAACTCATTAGCATATGCCACCACCACCACCCCAGCCCAAAGCATCTTGATGCAAGAGAGGAGAGCCCCAGGCGAGTGAGGCCTGATTGGGGTCTCCTGGGCCACCACCCCCCTTCACAAGGCCGGCAAGCCACCCATTGCCCAAAGTCACATAAGAAGTGGAGAATGGGTGGTGTGAGCTTCTCCAGGGGTTAATGAGGGCTGCTGGGGGTATGGCAAAGCCGCTGGTGGCTTACTGGCTGCCTACTCTCTTAATCCAGGGATTGTTATGCAGCTGTACCTACTATTCAATGGACAAGCTAGGTGGGGAGGAGGAGGGGGAGCCCTCAGAGAGGTTCAGGAGCTGTGCTCCTGAGAGCTCCTGCTGAATCTGAGGCCTGCCAGTAACCAAGGTCTGTGTTTAGTTAGTTATCAACAGCTTAGTCACCTGTTGCAAATCCTTACCAGGTTTATATATTTAGCCAGTACATTTTTATTCACCCCTTCTTCCAAGGCAGGAGAGTGGCATCTGTGGTTCCCCCTTCTTCTTTTTTTCCCCCTTCACAACCACCCTGTGAGGTAGGCCGGGCTGTGGGAATTGGACTGTCTCAGAATCACCCAGCAAATGTGGCAGAGTGTGGACTGGAACTCATTTCTCACAAAACCTAATCCAGGACTCTAACTGCTGCACCACGGTGGCGAGAGTACGTGAGTTTTATCCTCTCTTAGCAAAAGTCAAGGCTGAGTCTTCAAATGCCGGTGTTGATTCCCTGTGCTTCAAATGCCCTGCCTTACCCTGGGCGAGCTCTACATTCCGGATTCGATCCATGTGAAATCACTGCCCCCTGTCCCCCTCCCCCCCCCCCCCCAAAAAAGCAATTGCCCATGAGGAATACTTGGCTCAAATTGTATTAACATAAGTCGCTGGAGCTGTCACTCTTCAGCATCCTCCTCTAGGCCTCCAGATGTTAAATCTCTTGAGTGGTGAGACGATGCATCTTGTCTCTAATGCCCGTGAATGCGAATACACCGGCGTGGATGTTAGGAGGTGGCATTGCGCGCTGCCTGCCGTTGCACATGCCCGGCAGGCTCACTTTGAACTGTTGATAGCTGATGGTAGCGGAACAGTGTTTTTCTCACATATCGTTCACCTAACAAACAAACATCTTCTTGGCTTTTCCAAGCAGTGTGCGATCAGCCATGGCAGCAGAGCAGACAGCAGGCAGGCAAGAACCTTCAGTGACTCAGAGTTAGGCACGATCGGGCAGTGACCCTTGCGGTGGCCTTAGATGTGTATCCTCATCTTCGCTTGAAATGTCGGTGTGGGAGGACATTTCCTTCCAGGGGACAGCTCCATTACTGGCTTTCTTGTTTATTTTCAGATTCATCCCATCAAAACTAGAGCAATTCATTGGCAATTAAGTCCATCAGGGTAGACAAGGGGGGACGGAGGAGGAGGAAGAGGAGGAGACTGGATTCACTCAGAGCGGCTTACAATCTCCTTCCCTTCCTCTCCCCAAAACAGACACCCTGTGAGGTAGGTGGGGCTGAGAGAGCCCTGAGAGAACTGGGACTGACACAAGGTCACCCAGCTGGCTGCATGTGGAGCAGGAGTGGGGAATCAAACCTGGTTCTCCGGATTAGAGTCCACCACTCTTAACCACTACACCAAATTGGCTTTTGTGCAGACTATCTCACATGTAAACTAGGGCAGAACTAGGAATGCCCAAACGCCCCCGTTCTGCTATTTTAATGCTCTGCATTTTCATTCTGGGCTGGAATTTTCTGAAATAGAATCCAGCATTTGATGCATGCCCAGTTATGTGCAGCATTCTGCTCCTTCTGTCTACATGCATTGTTTTTCTTCAAACAATCCTTGTGGGATCATGGGCACCACTGCACTGGGCATACACAGTGTAGCATTTTACTGATGTGTAGTTCGTGCCTGTTCATGTGTAGTTCATGTCTGTGGCTTTATGAAGAAAATACACCAAACCAAAAGGTCTAATGCATCACTAATCAATCATTCATTCATTGATAGTGCATCAATCACTAATGCAGGCAATCTTTTTGTACAAACTTTTTTGTAGAAAAAGCCCAGCAGGAACTCATTTGCATATTAGGCCACACACCCCGACATCACCGTTGTTCACACAACGCTTTTTTTGCAGGGAAAAACTCAGCAAGAAATCATTTGCATATTTGACCACACCCCATTCCTTCAAGTCAACCAGAACTGCGTTCCTGTGCATTCCTGCTCCGAAAAAAGGCCCTGCATGCAATCCCATCAAGGCTGCTCTATTGATTTGTATATTGCCAACAAGTCCCAGCTGATCTATGGCAACCCCTGGTGGTGTTTTCAAGGAAAGAGACATTCGGAGGTGTTTGGCCATTGCCTGCCTCCTCCTTGCAGCCCCGACCAGGGCTGACCCTGCTTAACTTCTGAGATCCGACAACATTGGGCTGGCCTGGGCTATCCAAGTCAGAGAAGGCTACTCTACAGCAGTGTCTTGTTAATGTGGACATACGCATCACCCAGGTACTTTGGGAAACAGCGGGAGGTGAACTCTAGGTACTAACGGGTGTTGCTGTGTGGTGTTTTGCATAAAATTTGAAAATATGAAACAGAACCACTTAGCATCAGTTCCTTTTTGAAAAGAGGATGGGGTGATTTAGAACTCCATAATCTAGAGAGAACTTCAGATCGGTCCAGCTACCTGCCCTAAACAGGTGCATCACTTGTGTCTAGGCAGAAGAGGAGGAGACCATTTGTGCCTTGAACTGGCTCTGGCCCAAGGGTCCCGCTCTGCTCCCCATAGCATTTCCTCTTGTTGCTGGCTGTGGGGCATTAGGATAAGCTGGGAAACTGGGCCAGGAGGTTATTCCTTTTGGTACATTCCAGACTTCTAAAGACTGTCATCAGGTCTGGTCAGGAGAACTTCAGATGCATCCAAAACAACAACAGTGAATCCATAGAATCATTGAGTTGGAAGGGACCTCCAGGGTCATCTAATCCAACCCCCTGCACAATGCAGGAAACTCACAAATACCTCCCCCTAAATTCACAGGATCTTCATTGCTGTCAGATGGCCATCTAGCCTCTGTTTAAAAACCTCCAAGGAAGGAGAGCCCACCACCTCCCGAGGAAGCCTGTTCCACTTAGGAATTGCTCTAACGGTCAGGAAGTTTTTCCTAATGTTGAGCCAGAAACTCTTCTGATTAAATTTCAACCCGTTGGTTCTGGTCCTACCTTCTAGGCCAACAGAAAACAATTCTGCACCATCCTCTATATGACAGCCCTTCATGTACTTGAAGATGGTGATCCTATCACCTCTCAGCCGCCTCCTCTCTAGGCTAAACATGCCCAGCTCCTTCAACTTTTCTTCACAGGACTTGATCTCCAGACCCCTCACCATCTTCATCACCCTTCTCTATCTTAAAATGTGGTGCGCAGAACTGAACGCAATACTCCAGGTGAGGTCTTACCGGAGCATTCAAATGACTTTGGGAATCAATGCTGGTCTGGATGTCTTTTCAGTCTAAGGCGTGGTGTTTGTGGAGGGTTAGATCCTCTCTAGGTCTTCCGATAGCAAAATGGGAATTTCCTGTCTCTCTGCTCCCTCTGCAGCATGCTGACCTCCATGAAATGCTGCCTCTGGGAGACAGAGCAGACCGGAGCTTTTTTTTGTAGCAGGAACTCTTTTGCATATTAGACCACACACCCCTGAAGTAGCCGATCTTCCTGGAGCTTACACTAGGCCCTGAAAGGAGAGCCCTGTAAGCTCCTGGAGGATTGGCTACATCAGGGGTGTGTGGCCTAATATGCAAAGGAGTTCCTGCTACAAAAAAGCCCTGGAGGAGACCCTGTGGAATGCCGTGATGGGGGTGAGGAAGCAGAGGAAATTACCCATATTTTCTGGATCTAGCTCAAGGGATGTGCTATTCTCAATGTGTAGGACAGAAGCTAGGGCTTATGGGGACACCCTTTGGCTGGAAAGGTCTTCATTCCTTTCAGATCCAACGAATGTGCCCTGAGCTTCAATTCCTCATCGCATGCAGCACTTGCGCACTCCTGTGAGCAAGCAAAGGTGCGGGGAGCAGGCCAGAATGCGTAAACAGCAGCGATCATCACACAGATCAGATCAAGGGCACAGCTGAGCTGCACAGAGCGACCCAACGCCAAACTTTCTTTCTCCGTTCCTAAATTTCCCCTCGACGGTGCTCAGCACATGCCCCAAAGCTGCTTTAACTGCCCTTGCCGCTTTCCTGCCAAATTAAAGACACTGCCTTGAGACACTGCTTGTAGGAGCAGAGGTAAGAAATAATAGACAGATCAATAAAGCTCCCCCGCCAGGTTGAAGAGACACACAGAAGCAGGCCTCCGGATGCAAGCCGGAACAGCCAGCAAAGGTGGTGACCGAAATTTCACTCAGCGTGCCTCCAATTGCTGCGCAGGGCAGCAGGTTCCAGTGGCAGCAGCTTGGCTGGCGGAAAAAGGCGGCTGAGCGGCAATGCTTGGAAGAAGAAGAAGAAGGGCGGGATATAAATCTTAAATAAATAAATAAATAAATAAATATATCCCGCCCTCCACTCTGAAGTGTCTCAGAGCAGCTCACAATCTCCTTTACCTTCCTCCCCCCCCCACAACAGACACCCTGTGAGGTAGATGAAGATATTGGATTTATATCCCTCCCTCCACTCCGAAGAGTCTCAGAGCAGCTCACAATCTCCTTTACCTTCCTCCCCCACAACAGACACCCTGTGAGGTGGGTGGGGCTAAGAGAGCTCTCACAGCAGCTGCCCTTTCAAGGACATAGTCTCAGAGTGGCTCACAATCTCCTTTACCTTCCTCCCCCCCCCCCCCACCCCACAACAGACACCCTGTGAGGTAGATGAAGATATTGGAATTTTATCCCGCCCTCCACTCTGAAGAGTCTCAGAGCAGCTCACAATCTCCTTTACCTTCCTCCCCCCCCCCCACAACAGACACCCTGTGAGGTAGATGAAGATATTGGATTTATATCCTGCCCTCCACTCTGAAGAGTCTCAGAGCAGCTCACAATCTCCTTTACCTTCCTCCCCCCCCCCACAACAGACACCCTGTGAGGTAGATGAAGATATTGGATTTATATCCCGCCCTCCACTCCGAAGAGTCTCAGAGTGGCTCACAATCTCCTTTACCTTCCTCCCCCACAACAGACACCCTGTGAGGTGGGTGGGGCTAAGAGAGCTCTCACAGCAGCTGCCCTTTCAAGGACATAGTCTCAGAGGTGCTCACAATCTCCTTTACCTTCCTCCCCCCCCCCCACAACAGACACCCTGTGAGGTAGATGAAGATATTGGATTTATATCCCGCCCTCCACTCTGAAGAGTCTCAGGGCGGCTCACAATCTCCTTTACCTTCCTCCCCCACAACAGACACCCTAGCCTTCCCAAGCCTCCCGCCCTGGCGGGAGAATACTGGATTTTCAGCCTCTTTTCCCGCTTTCCATAACTCTGGAAGCGGGGGGAGGAGGGGGGAATGGCGCCAAGGAGCATTTGCGTCGTCCGGGGAGGAGGTGCTGAGCCTGGCAAGGGAAATCTTGAGAAGGGAGGCTGGCTCGCCAGCGAGCGGGTGGAGGTGGCTGCCGAACGCAGGCGGGTCTTGACGGACTCCAATGCCCGATGCTTCTCCTCCTCCCTTCCCTTCCCACCCAGCCCCGTTGCAGCAGCCGTTCTTCCTTTTCGCAAGCTGCTTCCCGCGCCCAGTCAGCTGGCTGGGGGGGGGGAGGAGAGAAGCCCCGCCTGCAAAGGACCATGTGCCTTTGCACCTCCGGAGGCTTGATTGCAAGGCTCCACTTTGGGATGGTGTGACTGCTGCTGTAAAGAAGCTGGCAGCAACTCGTGAGTAGAAAGGCCAGTCCCTCGCTTCAGTTGCCAGAAAGGGGGGGGGGGAGGGAGGAGGAGAGGGAAACGTCTTCATTATTCCCTATGTGGAGATCAATTCTCATAGGGTATAATGGGGAATTAATCTGGAGGTTTTGGGGGCTCTGGGGGAGCTGTTTTTTGAGGTAGAGGCACCAAATTTTCAATATAGTATCTAGTGCCTCTCCCCAAAGTACCCTCCAAGTTTCAAAACGATTGGACCAGGGGGTCCAATTCTATGAGCCCCAAAAGAAGGTGCCCCTATTCTTTGTTATTTCCTATAGAAGGAAGACATTTTAAAAAGTGTGCTGTCCCTTTAAATGTGATGGCCAGAACTCTCTTGGAGTTCAATTATGCTTGTCACACCCTTGTTCTTGGCTCCGCCCCAATGTCTCCTGGCTCCACCCCCAAAGTCTCCTGGCTCCTCCCCCAAAGTCCCCAGATATTTCTTGAATTGGACTTGGCAACCCTAAGACACCCTGTGAGGTGGGTGGGGCTGAGAGGGCTTTCACAGCAGCTGCCCTTTCAAAGATAACCTCAGCCAGAGCTGTGGCTGACCCAAGGCCATTCCAGCAGCTGCAAGTGGAGGAGTGGGGAATCAAACCCGGTTCTCCCAGATAAGAGTCCGCACACTTAACCACTACACCAAACTGGTGTAGAGTCCGCACACTTAACCACTATACTAAAAAGGGTGGAGGGTTTGAGTGGAACCTGACCAGGCCTGTAGCTACAGTGAGGCCCAGGAGGGGCCAGGCCCATCCTTTCAAACCCCCCTCCATCCATTGGAGGGCCCCCAATCTGTCCCCTTTGCTCGCTGCCGCTCTGAACAAGTCGTAGCCTTGCTGCAGGTCCTTTTGCTTTTTTCTCTCCCCTTCCCTGACACACCTTGCAGAGCAAAGTGTGAGGGGCGGGGGAGAGTCAAAAGGTCTCTGTCTCTCTGAGAGATGGGCACATAAGAAAGGGGTGGGGGGAGCAGAGCTGCTATGATTGCCCAGGCAAAGGGGGGGCGAGGTTAGCTTGTGGAACTCAAGGCAGCTTACAGTGCTGAGAGCCCTGGGCTGCCAAACTGGGTGCCCCCCCCCCCCAGCCCCTCCAACCAACAAATCCTGCCGTGGGCTCCACCAAACATGAAATCCTGGCTACGGTTAGGCTTCCCAATCCCCAGGTCCCAGCGGGGGATCCCCTGGTTTTAGAGACTTCCCTCCTCCCCCAGCCAGCTGGCCGGTGGGGGAAGCTCCACCCCCACAGCCATTATGCACCTCCAGGAACGATTCCCATAGGGAATGATGGGGAATTGATCCGCGGGTGTCAGGGGCTCTGGAGGGGCTGTTTTTTGAGGTAGAGGTGCCAAATTTTCCGTATAGCATCTAGTGCCTCTCCCCAAAATACCTCCCAAGTTTCAAAAGGATTGGACTAGGGGGTCCAATTCTATGAGCCCCAAAAGAAGGTGCCCCTATCCTTCATTATTTTCTATGGAAGGAAGGCATTCTAAAAGGTGTGCTGTCCCTTTAAATGTGATGGCCAGAACTCCCTTTGGAGTTCAATTATGCTTGTCACACCCTTGCTTCTGGCTCCGCCCCCAATGTCTCCTGGTTCCACCCCCAAAGTCTCCTGGCTCCACCCCCAAAGTCCCCAGATATTTCTTAAATTGGACTTGGCAACCTTGGCTACGGTCCTGAACTCGACCGTAAGCTGTATCCCTGACAGGTCCCTCGACACCACCCCAGCACAGAGGACATGTGTGTGTTATGTGTCTTCAGGCCTTTTTTTTTTTGTAGCAGGAGCTCCTTTGCATATTAGGCCACCCACCCCTGATGCAGCTAATCCTCCAAGAGCTTACAGGGCTCTTCGTACAGGGCCTACTGTAAGCTCTTGGAGGATTGGCTACATGGGGGGGGGGGTGGCCTAATATGCAAAGGAGCTCCTGCTACAAAAAAAAAAGCCCGGGTGTCATAATTTCCATAGTTAGCTGTTGTGTATGTGGACTCAATAGAGGACTGAATTGGGTGTGCCTGCCTGGCTCCTTGGAGCCATACGAACGGCGCTTGGGGACTTAGGAACAATGGGCAGCAGGATCCCTAATCCCTGCTGCCCTACACCAATCACAAGCACCCCCTGGTTTGAATGACCCAATAGCGTGCTTGCGCGGGAATCCTGAGTTGTATATAGTTGGCCCAGTTCATCAGTCTTTACAATGCAGCCATCCATCACGCTGTATCGAATAAAGAGCTGTGATTCACAACCACCTCGCCTCTTCGAAGCTTAGAACCCACTATGTTACATTAGCCAAGTGGCTTCCGAATTATGGCAACCCTGAGAATGAATAGCCTCAAAAATATCCTATCATAAAGCTTTGCTCGGGTTTTGCAAACTGAAGGCCAAGACTTCCTTCCATTGAGTCAATGCATTTCATGTTACGTCTCCCTCTTTTCCTCCTCCCTTCAACTTCTCCTAGCGTTACTGTCTTTTCCGGTGAGTCTTATCTTCTCAGGATGTGACCGACTGATGACAGACAGCCTCAGGCGTAGTGATTTTCATTTCCAGGGAGAATTCCGGCTGGATTTGATCTTGGACCCACTTCTGCATCTTTCCTGTGGTCCACGGTACCTGTGAAACTCTAGCTGCTAAAAACAAGAATTGCAGTTTCAGACTCGGTGTGGAGCAGTCCGAGCTCTCTAGCCAAAATTTACCCTTCAGCATGCAAATGTGTCCCATTCATCCTGCTCAGCTGTATTGCAAATAAGACTTCCAATTTCCCTTCAAAGTTTTTCTCCGGTTTGGACTGCTAAACACGATGTGCATCTGCAGTCTGCATTCAGCAGGCCAGATGCCCAAAGACAGCTGTTTTGCGTGTCTGCATATTTTGACACTAACCCCTTATTCTGGTTGAAACTCTTGCTGATTGCTCTGAAACGGCTTGATTCCCCACCCCCCTTTCCTGGCGAACATGTAATTTGCAAAACAATGGCCCATTTCCTGAACCAATAAGTTGGCGGGGAGGGGGGGGGCGGAGTGAGAATGTGAACCGGTAGCTAATTGACCAACAGACTTCAGGGACACTGAGATGATATGCTTGCATGGGGTCTGATGAGTGCACAGGCACTAATATTATAGCTGGAAGAGAGTCTGTGAGAAACAGAAGAACAAAGTAGGAGTCAAGTCACCTTTAATAATAATAATAATAATAATAATAATAAATTTTTATTTATACCCCACCCTCCCCGCCGAATAGGGTTGCCAAGTCCAACTCAAGAAATATCTGGGGACTTTGGGGGTGGAGCCAGGAGACTTTGGGGGTGGAGCCAGGAGACATTGGGGCGGAGCCAAAAGCAAGGGTGTGACAAGCATAATTGAACTTCAAGGGAGTTCTGGCCATCACATTTAAAGGGACTGCACATCTTTTTTAAATGCCTTCCTTCCATAGGAAATAATGAAGGATAGGGGCACCTTCTTTGGGGGTTCATAGAATTGGACCCCCTGGTCCAATATTTTTGAAACATGGAAGGTATTTTGGGGAGAGGCACTAGATGCTATACTGAAAATTTGGTGCCTCTATCTCAAAAAACAGCTCCCTCAGAGCCCCTGATACCCGCGGATCAATTCCCCATCATTCCCTATGGGAATCGTTCATGGAGGTGCATGATGGTTGTGGGGGCGGGGCTTCCCCCTCCGGCCAGCTGGCTCAGGGAGGGGGGAAGCCTGTAAAACCGGGGGATCCCCCTCTGGGACCTGGGGATTGGGAAGCCTACCGCCGAAGCAGGCTCAGTTTTATCCAAAACGTAAACTTTCGTATGCTCCAAGCACATTTCATCAGATGAAGTCTGATGAAGTGTGCTTGGAGCACACGAAAGCTTACATTCTGAATAAAACTTTGTTGGTCTTAAAGGTAGACTTGACTCCTACTTTGTTCTACTGCTTCATACCAACATGGCTGCCCACTTGGATCTATCTATGTGAGAAACAGAGGGACTTTCTCTGAACGCTGACCAAGAAAGCTCATAAATACTGAGCTGGTTTCCAATTGAGGCAGGGAGAGCTTGCCCACTAGTTGGATCAAGGTGGGAAAGTGAGTTGTAAGCTTGTTCAAAGCTGTCACATCACGGGGTAAGGGCTGTGATGGAGAATGAGCAGATCTGTGGTCCATTTGCTTCCATGGGAGCTGCTTGCACACATGCAAAGAAGGCAAATATTCCAAAGACACTCTATGCCTTCTATGAGCCAGTTTAGTGTACTGGTTATGTGTGTGGACTCTTATCTGGGAAAACCAGGTTTGATTCCCCACTCCTTCACTTGCAGCTGCTGCAATGGCCTTGGGTCAGCCATAGCTCTTGCAGAGCTATCCTTGAAAGGGCAGCTTTTGGGAGAGCTCTCTCAGTCCCACCTACCTCACAAGGTGTCTGTTGTGGGGGAGGAAGGTAAAGGAGATTGTGAGCCACTCTGAGATTCAGAGTGAAGGGCGAGGTATAAATCCAATATCCAATATCTTCTTTTCAAGGCAGTTTCCTAATCTTTGAGGCTCTGCGATTCAGAGTGGAGGGCAGGATATAAAACCAATATCTTCTTCTTCTTCTTCTTCTTCTTCTTCTTCTTCTTCTTCTTCTTCTTCTTCTTCTTCTTCTTCTTCTTCTTCTTCTTCTTCTTCTTCTTCTTCTTCTTCCAAAGGAAGCCTGAAATGTTACTTCTTTAATTTATCTTTGCATGGGGAAATGAGGACTGCTTTATCGGACTTTTCCATGCCCGGTTTTCAGCTTCCTGACTCTGTCAGTTTCCCCCTGCCCTTAGAGATGGTATTGTTGATTGAGTTTTAGTCTCCCTGTTCTACTTTGAGTTTTTCCAGTGTTTTTTTGAGGCCACCTTTGCAGCGTTCTGAAAAAAGCGGGGAAAACTCCATACACGCGCGCACATGGACACACACGCACACCAAAGGGAGAGGAACAACCAGTAAATGAGACTGTGTGTCAGGGAGCTGGAAAGCTGATGCAGTCAAGGAGCTGAGCTGCATCGAAACTAACGGGTTCTATCAGTAGTCTGCAAAAACCTATTCAAAAAAAAAATCAAATTGGCAATGCTCACAATCCCCGACCAGCACGATCCATGTGAATCACTTTGGCTGCTTCAGAGAAGTGGCACTTTGAGTGGTTTTGCATCTACACAATTCAGAGGGTTAATCGGTAGCACCAATGGAAGACGTTTGCAATACAATCTAGAATAAATTCTCAATCCAGTGTGAACTTTTAATCACCGGAGGATGCTTCTTGCAATTTGGGATCAACCTGTGATCTTGGCATAATATGGATGTGTTTCTTTTAACTCATAAAATCCCCCGCCATACTGCCATATCTACTCCTCAGCCATGTTGCTAGTGGTTAGTTTCTGGTGCTTGCTTTCTGGCACACAAACACATACACGCTGTTCCTGGGGAAACAGTACCAGGAAACACACACACAATAGCCAAAGGCTTAAGTAAACATAACTTCACCTGTACCTGAAAGATACCAAAGTCAGTGCCAAGACAACCCTCACATTCTGTTTGCAGTTTGAAGAAGAATTGCAGATTTATACCCCGCCCTTCTCTCTGAATCAAAGACTCAGAGCGGCTTACAATCTCCTATATCTTCTTCCCCCACGACAGACACCCTGTGAGGTGGGTGGGACTGAGAGGACTCTCATAGCAGCTGCCCTTTCAAGGACAACTCCTGTGAGAGCTATGGCTAACCCAAGGCCATTCTAGCAGGTGCAAGTGGAGGAGTGGGGAATCAAACCTAGTTCTCCCAGATAAGAGTCCACACGCTTAACCACTACACCAAACTGGCTTTGCAAAGATGAAGGGAATTTTTCACTGTACAATGCAGTGCAATTAGCAGGATTCTGTGCATGTGCATTCTATTCTCGCACAGCCTGATGAGAGTTTTAGGCTAAAGACTCAGCAGCCTCACATAAAGCACATCGCAGAAATCCAGTCTAGAAGGGACAGAAGCATAAGTCCAAATGGATTGGTCAGTAGAGTCTCAAGGAAGGGACAGTGTCTGAATCAGGTATAGGTGCCAAATATATATATATATATATGATGATGAGCAAATCATATTTATCATTTCAAGGCTCATGCCTTGAAGGTAAGGACATCAATTGTGCAGGGAATGTAACGAATTATTCAACCCAACAAACAGCATTCTTCTTGAATGCAGAGCTTGAATTAGCTTCAATACAGCTAATTTCTTTTCCAAGCCAGATTTCACCTCTCCGGTTGGTTAAGCTTAATATGAAAAGAGAGGGGTCTGGAGAGGTACAAGTAAGCATAATCGCGTTATTCCGGCTGAACAACTTTGTCGCCTGCCAGGTATTCATTCCAGCATTCCAAGGTTTTGCCGTTTGGATTTAAGCACGGCGCCATCCCCAGCTCTGTTCTTAGACGCGGCAATGGCCACGGGTTTGTCTTTTAAACAGTGCCGTTTTTCTCGATTGAATTGTTTACCTGATGAGGAACCACCTCTGCGGCAGCAGCTGACATCTTTCTCGGAGTATGAGTGTCTTTTCTTTTCACCGTCAGGTGTCAACGAATACAACTGAAATGCCAGGTGCCCAAGCGCTGCAGTTTATGCTTCAGTGACTTGAGGACTAACCTCATGAAATGTCTGAAGGCAGTCCTTGTAGTCCGGCCTCTGCCCCCTTCCAAAAGAATTGCATGTGTTTGAAGGTTCTGTCGTTGCTCATTGTGATTTGGCCTGCAGAACAAAATGGTTGGTATTAAGAATATCGTGAGAGGAAGTGTTTGCCTCAGAAACTGTGCCCTTCTAAACTGTGGAGCGCTAAGAGTAGTTAACTGAGACCTTGTTGTTATGTTCTGTCTCATAACAACATAAGGGAAACCATGTTGAATCAGGCCAATGGCCCATCCAGTAAACCCAGGTGCTATCAGGAGGTCCACCAGTGGGACCAGGACACAAGACGCCCTCCCACTGTTGCCCCCCACCAAGCACCAGGAATACAGAGCATCACTGCCCCAGAGAGTTCCGTCTATGCCAGGGGGAACCAAATTTGCTTAACGTAACAGCCACACAGAATAAACATCAGATGTTTAAGATCTGCAAGATATGAACATCAGATGTTTGAGAGCTGAAAGACAAGGGAGGGACAGAGAAAGGCAGGCAGGCAAATAGATTGGAGGGAGGGGGAGGGAGAGAGAGATGGAAAGAAAGTGACTTTAGCTTTAAATGCATTCTCCAAGCTGCTGACAGACTTAGCTTGAAGAAGTGATTCAAAGAGACAAAAGTCTTCTCCAAGCCAGCCAACAGGGCAGTGGGGGCTTCAAGAGCCATACAATATGTGTGAAAGATACAGTTTGGCCACCCCTGATCTATACCTTGTGGCTAATAGCCACTGATGAACCTCTGTTCCATATGTTTATCCAATCCCCTCTTGAAGCCATCTATGCATGTAGTTGCCACCCCCTCCTCTGTGGAAGTGAATTCCATGTGTTAATCACCCTTTGGGTGAAGAAGTTCTTCCTTTTATCCATTCTAACCCGACTGCTCAGCAATTTCATTGTGTCCGTGAGTTCTTGTGTTGCAAAAGGGGAGAAAGTCTCCTCTCAAGAAGGATACAGTCACACATCTATCTCCAAATTTGACAAATTTTATTTGCTTCAGGGTCTCACCTTAGAATTAAATCCAAACAATGGTGACCTTATAAACTTAGCTTTTTATTCCTGTTTGCATCTGTTAAAACATTTGCATGGCAGTGTTTGCTAATTTGCCCATCAGCCTCTGCTTTATATATGGACTGGTCAATTCCATTTCACTGTATTTGAAGAAGTGTGCATGCGCATGAAAGCTTGTGCCTGGAATAAAACTTTATTGGTTTTGAAGGTGCGACTGGACTCAAACTTTGTTCCAGGGTATGTAGTGTAATTGATCCACATTTCTTTCCACATAGGCTTTAAAAAAAAAATGACAATTGTACCAATACAACCAACAGCATCTACAGCAGGGGTGGCCAAACTGTGGCTGGGAAGCCATACGAGGCTCTTTCACACATATTGGGTGGTCCTCAAAGCCCCCACGACCCTGCTGGCCAGCTTGGAAAAGGCATTTGTCTCTTTAAATCACTTCTCCAAGCCAGCCGGCAGCTTGGAGAATGCATTTAAAGTTGCTTTCTTTCCACCTCTGCCTCCTTCCTTCCTTCCTTCCTTCCTTCCTTCCTTCCTTCCTTCCTTCCTTCCTTCCTTCCTTCCTTCCTTCCTTCCTTCCTTTCTTCCTTCCTTCCTTCCTTCCTTCCTCTCTCAAACATCTGATGTTCATGTCTTGTGGCTCTCAAACATCTGGCATTTATTCTAAGTGGTTCATACATTGAAGCAAGTTTGGCCACCCCTGATCTATACAGTACCCAAAATCTCAGGTGTGCCAGTGGAGCTGCAATCTCCTAGGGTTTTTTTTTTATCCCCTGGTCATCTGTCAAAGATATAAACTGACTAAGAGGAAATTTCAGGAGGGAAGCTGAGACTCAGCCATAGCCATCTAGTTCCTTCTCCTCTTTGTCACCTCCTTTGATACATGTTTTAGATTGTAAGCTCACGAGGGCAGGGATCTCTCTTCTCACACTCTTCCTTACATTATGAGAATAAGGAAGTTAGCTAGTTTCCTCTGAGATTCCCCCCCCCCTTCCAATTTTTATTCAACTTCATTCCAAATGCCTGCAATGAGATAAGGAAGAGAGAAAGCAAAACAGTACATTTGAAAAGCTGCATAATCTTGACATTTACTGTTTTAGTACAGAGTAGTAATAATACACTTAAAACCTATGAGATCAAAGTAATTACCCACTCTCTCATGAGCTTTCCTATCTTTTACATGCCTTCCTATTCTGTGCATCCTTACCTGCAGAGGCAGCTGAAGATAGACTTGCCATTTGTACGTCCACAGTGAGTAAACTCCACCCACAAGTAACTATGGACTAGGAAGAATGACTGGAAAATCATCTCCATAACAACACTTTAGAAATTCCCCCATGTCTCTGTGGTCTTTACCCTAGAGATTGGGGGAAATTCATAGAGTGTCATCTGGAAGTGATACTAAATCCTCCCCATATTCCACCCTTACCAGGCATGGCCCTCAAACTCTCCTGGTTGTGCTGGCAACCCTAGATGACCAAAGACAGAGCCTTTTTGTTCATGGTCCCCTGGTCATGGAACTCCCTCCAGACAATGATTCCTCTGCCCCAAAGCTTGTTGAGCTGCAGGCATCAGACAAAGACATTTCTCTTTTCTCAAGACTTTTTAAATACTTCCTCACCCAGTCTCCCAAATATTTGAATGAGGACCCTGAGAACTCCAAAGAGAGTTCTGGCCATCACATTTAAAGGGACCACACACCTTTTAAATGCCTTCCCTCCGTTGGAAATAATAAAGAACAGGGGCATCTTCTTTTGGGGCTCATAGAATTGGACCCCCTAGTCCAATCTTTTTGAAACTTGGAGGGTGTTTTAAGAAGAGACACCAGATGCTATGCTGCAAATATGTTGCCTCTACCTCAGAAAAACAGCCCCCCCCCCCAAAGACCCAGATACCTGCAGATCAATTCTCCATTATACCCTATGGGAATCTGTCTCTCTAGGGAATAATGGAGTGCCTAGAAGACATTTTCCCTCCCACCACTTTCTGATGACCCTGAAGCGGGGGGGGGGGCTCCAAACTGGGGGATCCCCTGTCCCCACCTGGAGACTGGCAACCATACACAGTGACAATATTCTCAGTGGTTTCAGTTCTCTGGTTTGGTTGCCGGTTTTAATAACAGGTTTTGCAATCTTTTTTTTTTCTTTCAATATCTTTTATATTGGGCTACAGAAGCCACCAAGAGCATGGCATATAAACAAGCAAAATAAATATTACATAAGGCCAAGGTTAAGAATAACATTAGTACTTGTTAGTCAATTATAAATAGTACCATAATTAAATCTTCAGTAATAAATAACATTTTCAGCATGTAAAATATAACTCAACTCCTAGTAGGATGCTAATAAAATCAATTAAGAACACAATTAAGGCACTGTTAATCACTATTAAGACACTATTAATATTACAAAACACTATTAAAAATCTGTTAAAATACAAAAAGGCAGAACACCACATGGCGGGTGGGGAGGAAAGACTATCTATAAATCGCTACAGGGCTTTTTAATGTCCTCAACTAGGGATGATTTTGAAGTTCTCCCTCCTATTTCAGTCTGAACATCCCCATTCTGATTTTGTTTCTACTTTTCCTGGTAAAATGTGCATTTTTCAGTGCTCTCTGCGTATCCGTTAATCTGTATTAGATATGTAAATGATGCACATTGTACATATAGATTGTGCAGAAAAAAGTACAACATGTGTAACATAACGCACACTACAATTAAACCCTTGACCAACAACAACCTAGAGACAAAGAAATACATTATGGGATGTTTGCTCCTTCCAGTCTTCATCTCAGGACTGAGACAAAGCCAGTTCTAACTGCCTAGTGAATTTGCTGTAGTGCACCCGAACATAATGTCTGCAGGTGCCATCATCTTTTCTGACACCCATCAAATGTTTGAGAAAGTGGACAGGGTCAGCTGGGTATTTTGCCCAGCAAGGCTTCTGATTGGCCATTGGAGATTTGGTTAGCTAAGCAGATTTTTTTTAAAAAGCCAGTTTTGTCACCAGCTGTCACCACAGCACAAGGAACATCACTGTCTGACTGAAGGTAAGCTGTGGCAGCCATTTTGTGACTGGATCCAACCCCTGCAGCAGCCATTGTACGGCAGCCATTTTGTGATTGCATCCACCACACAGTTTCAAAATTCCATTTCCGGGAATGCATTGCTCACAAGCTTAAAAATATTGGGGATCCCTGTTGTAGTGCGTCTGGTAGGCTACATCTTCAAATCCTGATGAGGACAGCAACATGCTCTGTGATGGGCCAAAGTAAAAGTCTGATGTGCCTTCAGTGTCCCTCTTATGCTGTAGCCTTCTGTTTGGCCTGCTGTGTATAATTCGATGTGGTGACTTCCTGCTGATCCTGTACCTTCAGAGAAAAGATGCTTCCAAATTTCTCCTCATACTAAATTCTCACAACATATGGACATATGAAGCTGCCTTATACTGAATCAGACCCTCGGTCCATCAAAGTCAGTATTGTCTACTCAGACCGGCAGCGGCTCTCCAGGGTCTCAAGCTGAGGTTTTTCACACCTATTTGCCTGGACCCTTTTTTGGAGATGCCAGGGATTGAACCTGGGACCTTCTGCTTACCAAGCAGATGCTCTACCACTGAGCCACCGTCCCTCCCCATTTTGTAGTTCCAGAGCATCTCATCTTCAAGTTTAAACGAGTCCATTAGGCTGCATCCTGACCAAACATGAAACTCAGGAGACAACAGAGATGAATAAAGAGGAGCATTCTCTCTACATAAACTAGCTCCATTTACTTTTAGAACTTCCTGACTGTCCTTCTGGTACCCAGAAAACACTGGATCTGTGTGTGTGTGTAAAAAGTATTGTCAGGTTGCAGCCAATCTATGGTGACCCTTTAGGGCAGAGGTGGCCAAACCTGCTTAATGTAAGAGCCACATAGAATAAACATCAGATGTTTGAGGGAAGGAAGGAAAGCAACTTTAACTTTAAATGCACTCTCCAGGCTGCTGACTGGCTTAGTTTGGAGAAGTGATTTAAAGAGAGAAATGCCAGTCAATGGGGTGGTGAGGGCTTTGAGAGCCACACAATATGTGTAAAAGAGCCCCACATGGCTCCTGAGCCACAGTTTGGCCACCCCTGATTTAGGGTTTTCAAGGCAATAGATGAACAGAGGTGGATCACCATTGCCTGCCTCTACATCACAACCCTGGAATTCTAGGTAATGCTAGTACTATCTAGGGTTGCCAGGTCTGCGTTGGAAAATACCTGGAGACTTTGGGGGTAGATCTAGGACAGAGCGGGGTTTGGGGAGGGGAGGGGGCTCAGAATGGGACAATGCTGTATGTCCACCCTTCAAGCCAGTCATTTTCTTCAGGGGAGCTGATCTCTGCCACCTGGAGATCAGTTGCAAAAGTGGGCGATCTCCAGGCCCCACCTGGAGGCTGGCAACCCTAGGCCTGCTAACAGCTGCTGAGATTTGAAGCTTGGGGCATCCAGGTCACAGCTGAAAACCCCTTAGCATGTGGTTCATCCAATATAAAATATGGGTCTGGATCAAGGAATAGGGGTCTGGCAAACTCCATTTTTTCTACAGTTCCTGACATTTGTCATTTGCTGCAGTTCTCCATTCTGGAAGTTCATTTGCATCTCCCACCCCACACGGGGTGTTCCTCTAGAGGGAAAGCTCACCATAAACTTTTTGGAATCCCTGATTGTGTCAATATAGCTTGCACAACCATGTGCATTGGCACATCAGAAATGCATGTGTTTCAAGGGGGAGAAACAAATAAAAAGGAAGCAAAGAACTGCATCAAATGATGCGGGCTCTGATTCGGGGATTAATTGTAGACAATTCCCAGTTAAGACAGCATTAAGGAAGCATGAAACCTGCCAGAGAGGGAAATTCTGGAAAAAGAAAGGGACGTGGCACCCGCTATCAATACCTCCCACCCAGTGGCGTCTCTGGCCCACTGATTCTGCCCAAGACGAACCCAGGCACAAATTCAATTACAGGTCCCAAACCAAGCGGAGAGTTTTAAATCCAAGCTTCCCCCCACCTTTGCTGATTGCAAAAGCAAAGAACCCAAACAGTCCTTCTGTTGCTAAAAATAAGCACCCAATAAATGAGAACTGGATTGTCATCAAATTTTCTCTCCACAAAATCACTTCTGAGCTTGACGACAAGAGATTTCAGTCCCGAAGGTAATTTGGGAGCAGGGCGAATGGCAGCCCATCGCCACGGAGGCTGCAGAAATATACGAGCTCTGATGCTGTTCTGATCCCTGCTGGGATAAATAGGAGCTGGGACACCAGCGTGTCTTCGGCTTGGCAAGTTTCTCTGTGTCTCAGTCAAGTGGTCGGGGATTAGTTGTGCAATTGAGTGGAAGAGGCTTTGGAACAAGGCTTCCAAGCGCGGTCCCAGAAAAATAACGTGGATCCATTCAGCTTTCCCACTGTGAAAAAGGGAAGACAGAGTCCCCTTTTTACTAGGCTCACCGGTCCTCTGGTTCTGATGCCTGACATTGTTCCAAGCAGTGGAAGGGGGGAAATTTCAAAAAAGGCAAGGCAGCTGTGGCACTATACCACCTGTGGGAGGGAAAAACCTGAAGTGATGTAGAGTAGCTCTAGGAATCACTGGAAACTCTATGGTTTTTACAATAGAGTTTGCAGTGATTCCTAGAGATACCTGGTGCCACGTCTGGGTTTTTCCCAAAATGACATAGAAATACAGACAATGCTGCATGTTCCCCATGTCCCATCCCCCAACTCTCCAGCTTGGCCTGGCACTTTTGACCATCAAAATGGCTATGTTGAAAATCATGGACGAAAGCCATGCAAGAAGTGGGTGGAAATAAAGAAGGGCAAGATTGTTCGAAACCACCAGCTGGATCCAACTCAATGTTTTCCTGTAGTAGTTGCTCTCACCTGGGAGGAAAGGGAGGCCTTGTTGCCATCAAAAGCCATGAAGGAGGGGCCACACAATTATCTAAACCTGTAAGAGGTAGACGAATATTCCGAGCGGAGTGTTGTTCAGGGAAACTCTTTCCATTTGCCCGCCCTAACAGCTGTGGCAGAAGTAAGGTTGTCAACTCCAGGTTGGGAATTTCCTGGACATTTCAGGATGGAACCTGGAGAGTGTGTGATTTGGGGAAGGGAAAGAGTTCTGTGGGGTACGCCACAGAGTCCACACTCCGAAAGCAGCAGCCCATTTTTTCCCAAGGGAAATGGATGGTTGCAATTTGGAGATCGGTTGTAATTCTGAGTGATTGGCAAGCCCCATCTGGAGGTGACAAGCCAAAGAGATTCATGGAACAAGCTGGCCACAAAAGTTGATCACCGTGAAATAACTAACACAAAATTACTACACACCATTATGATAGTTATTTCTCTAACCCATTATCTCTAGTTGTTACCCCTTCCAATACATTGAGAGGCTGAGAAGACACTCCTACTTTAAGAGACTATTTAAAATTCACAATTTGGACTGTGCCATTGATGCAGACTGTGCAATCGATAACAGAACTGATTATTGATGTTCATATAGGAAGATGTAACAGCTAGAATTTATACGTTAGAAAAATAACAATCACAATAGTGTGTAGTACTTTTTGTGTGATTTATTTCACGTCATCTTTTGTGACCCATCTGGAGGTTGGCGGCCCTAGGAGCTGTCCCTCACCTCCATTTTGGAAATCCATCCCTTGTTTCCTGGATGGCTAACAATACACAGGAGTTTCTATATTTATCCTTTCGTACAGACAAGTTGCAAATGAACTTCTAATGGACAGTCATTCCTCCTGCACTTATCTTGATGGCCTGTCAGTGTCTTTGAGATGCTGGCAAAGAGATCATGTTAGCTCCCAGTGTTAGAAGCTAACCTTATGCAGTGGGAGGGGAGGCGTTCTCGAGGAAATGGTGACTTAGTGACGGGTGAATGTCCCCCTGGCAGACTCCTGAAACCATATTGCAGTTTTTGCAAGCGTCGTCACTCAACCCTTGAAAGTGCCCGACAGCCATTTGCAAGGACTCAACCAGGGGTGCATGCAAAATGCCTCCTCCTTTTCCAAGGGACAGACCATCTATTTCTGGGGAGGACTTTATAAACAAAGGGTGATTGACATCTTCCCGACCTGCATCAGCCAGAAGGGCTCTTCTTATGTTCTTATGGATAGCTTTAAAAGGGGATTAGACAGATCAGTGGAGGAGCATAGATCTAGCCAGTTTGCTGTAGTGGTTAAGTGTGTGGACTCTTATCTGGGAGAACCGAGTTTGATTCCCCACTCCTCCACTTGCAGCTGCTGTGTGACTTTGAGTCAGTCACAAGTTCCTCTCAAGAGCACTTTCTGCCAGGGCTCTCTCAGCTCCACCAACCTCACAGGCATGGCCAGTGCATGGGAGTAGGCCAAGTAGGTGGCTGCCTAGGGTGCCACCTAGCCTAGGGGCGCTGCTAGGTGCCCCCTCTCCCGACGTGCAGCATGTGTGCTCCTTGGAGCCTGCCTTCCCCAACGGAAAGTAGGCTCCATGGAGAACAGATGCTGCCCAGCTGGTTTTGCATTCCCCGGGGCCAAAACAGCGAATGCGGACGGCACCTGCACAGTGTGCTCCTTGGAGCCCGGCAGGGATAAATTAACCAATTGTAAAAGCTGAAGAAGAGCCAGTTCCCATGAGCCCTCACGGGAAAGGGCGGAATAGACATTTACGGAAATAAATAAATAAAATTACAGTTTCTAAAAATTGACTCCTGTTGAAGTTGTCTGCTGCCACTCATTCTTCCAACTCTACTTTAACAGAGCCATGGGGTGAGAGCCACAGCTCAGTGGCAGAGCATCTTTCTCACATGCACAAGGCACCTCCAACTAAAAGGATAATAATAATAATAATAATAATAATAATAATACATTTTATTTATATCCCGCCCTCCCCACCGAAGCAGGCTCAGAGCGGCTCACAACATATAAAATTACAATTTACAATATAAAACATCAATACAGTTCAATACATAATTCATAAATAAAACCAACACAATTGGATAAAGTAGTTTTCTCACAATTTTTATTGCTTAATCTCACAATTTTTTTAAAAAAAGATTAAAATTTAAAACAAGAAACTGTAAATTTAAAACGTAAATAGGTGAGCCAGTTTGGTGTAGTGGTTAAGTGTGCGGACTCTTATCCGGGAGAACCGGGTTTGATTCTCCACTCCTCCACTTGCACCTGCTGGAATGGCCTTGGGTCAGCCATAGCTCTGGCAGAGGTTGTCCTTGAAAGGGCAGCTGCTGTGAGAGCCCTCTGCAGCCCCATCCACCTCACAGGGTGTCTGTTGTGGGGGAGGAAGGTAAAGGAGATTGTGAGCCGCTCTGAGACTCTTTGGAGTGGAGGGCGGGATATAAATCCAATATCTTCTTCTTTTTCTTCTTCTTCATTTCTCCTACAATTCTCTGTTTTTTAAATTTGGGGGGAGACTAGTCGCCAGCTCGCCTAGGGCACCAAAAACCCTTGCACTGGCCCTACTCACAGGGTGTCCGTTGTGGGGGAGGGGAAGGAGATTGTAAACTGCTCTGAGACTCCTTCGGGTAGTGAAGGGTAGAATATAAATCCAATCTCTTCCTCCTCCTCCTCCTCTTCTTCTGTCAGTGGCTATTAGTTATGGTGACTAAAAGGAACTCCACGGTTAGAGACAGTAAACATCTGGATACAAATGCTAAGATGAAACATTGAGGAAAGCCTCAGTCTCTATAGTGCAGAGTGACCAGTTGGTCAACGTGTGAGACAGGATGCTGGACTAGAGAGACCAATGGTCTGATTCAGCAGAACTCTTCTTACGTTCTTACAAAAGGGGATTAGACAGATTTGTGGAAGAGGATATCAGCGGCTATGAGTCGCGGTGACTAATGGGAACTTCACATTCAGGGGGAGTAAGACTCTGGGAACCTGTGCTAGAGGCAAATCAGGGAAGACCTCCATCTCTCTACCTTCTGCTTGGCCCTGCAGTTGGCCACTGTGTGAGTCAGGATGCTGGACTAGATGGACCACTGGTCTGATCCAACAGGGCTCTTCTTACGTTCTTTACACAAAGCTACATCATCTCCATTTCCATATTTTATGCAAGATAATATGCCGACATGAGCTACTGGACCTGCAGCTGCATTACAAAACAGTACAACAGCACCCTGAAAGGACATTCACGAAAGCTTCCCAGGTCTTTCCTTGATGTTGAGGAATTGATCCCGCTTAACAGTGACGTGCCACCAAACTGAGAAGCAGGGGATTGCATGCAGGGATTCCCTGATGCTGCAGAATGATAACAGGTACGTTGCATATATTAATTCTAAGCCTCGAGGAAATAATGGCCGCACATATTTTGGCTTCTCCACCCCTCTCGTGCGAAACAGGCACCAGGTATTTTCACAATACAAGAACTCGTGGGCATTCAATGAAATTGCTGAGCAGTCAGGTTTTAAAACGGATAAAAGGAAGTACTTCTTCACCCAAAGGGTGATTAACGCGTGGAATTCACTGCCACAGGAGGTGGTGGCGGCTACAAGCATAGCCACCTTCAAGAGGCGGTTAGATAAAAATATGGAGCAGAGGTCCATCAGTGGCTATTAGCCACAGTATATATATATGTGTGTGTGTGTGTGTGTGTGTGTGTATACACACACAGATATATATTGGCCATTGTGTGACACAGAGTGTTGGACTGGATGGGCCATTGGACTGATCCAACATGGCTTCTCTTATGTTCTTATGTTTGCTGGGAAAATCTCATTTTGCACGATGTTTACCTGAACAAAGCAACCAGACATGTTTTGAGCTCTGAGTGGCAGAGGCGAGGTACAAAGACCACCGTGTAATGGCAGGCCGTCTAAATCAGCAAACAGCCGGCGAGTGTCAGGTGGAAAGGTATTTGTCAGCTCTCTCACACTGGGAATTCCTGTCTTGATTCTGGGGGATGAAGAAGTGACAGAGGCGTCCACCTGGAGGACACAGCAAGACAGTCGGTGTCAAGCAGGCGTCTCGGTGTCAGAAGAAACCGGTGCTTGTCCTAGCAATTACCCATTCCTTTTACTAGAAACCCAAAACACCGTTTGGCAGCACAAACTGCTTGTCCCGCACTGGTCGATTTACTCCATACCAGCTGAGGCTGAAGGGAAGAAGAGCTGCGAGGGAGGCTGTGTGTGTTTGAAACTACACATGCAGCTGCCTTCTAACTTAGCGTAGTGGTTAAGACTAGTAGACTCTAATCTGGAGAACCAGGTTTGTATTCCCCCCTCTTCCTCATGAAACCAACTGAGTGATTTTGAGTCAATTAACTTATAGCTCACTTCCCCATGGCGCAGAGTGGTAAAGCTGCAGTACTGCAGTCAGAGCCTTCTGCTCACGACCTGAGTTCGATCCCAGCGGAAGCTGGTTCAGGTAGCCAGCTCCAAGTTGACTCAGCTTTCCATCCTTCCGAGGTCGGTCAAGTGAGTCCCCAGCTTGCTGGGGGGGAAGCGTAGGTGACTGGGGAAGGCAATGGCAAAACACCCCGTAAAAAGTCTGCCGTGAAAACGTGAAAGCAACGTCACCCCAGAAACGACTGGTACTTGCACAGAAGACTACCTTTACCTTTTTAACTTACAACTCGCTCAGAACTCTCTCGGTCCCACCTACCTCACAGAGAATCTGTTGTGGGGAGAGGAAGGGAAAAAGATTGATCCTAAGCTCTCTGGGACTCCTTCACGTAGTGAAGAGCAGGGTATAAAACCAACTTTCTTCCTTCCTTTTTTTTCTCCTCTTCCTCTTCCTCCTCCTTCTCTTCTCTTCTCTTCTCCTCCTCCTCTTCTTTTTCTTCTTCTTCTTCATTAGACCCTTGGTCCATCAAAGTCAATATAGTTTACTCAGACCGACATCAGCTCTCCAGGATCTCAAGCGGAGGCCTTTTGCATCACCTACTGCCTGGTCCTTTTCTTAAGCTGAAGATTGGAAGGACTGAACCCAGGACCTTCTGCATGGCAAGCAGATACTCTACCACTGAGCCACAGTCCTTCTCCGTCCGAACTCAAAAGCCATGCTTCCACTTGCTTCATTTTTAGATATAGCTGCCCTGGTTCTTCTCCTCCCGGTGGCACAGGGGGTTTTTTTGTAGCAGAAACTCCTTTGCATATCAGGCCACACATCCCTGATATAGCCAATCCTCCTGGAGCTTACAGTAGGCCCTGTAAGAAGAGCCCTGCAAGCTCCAGGAGGATTGGCTGTTTCAGGGTTGTGTGGCCTAATATGCAAAGGAGTTCCTGCTACAAAAAAACAACAACACCCTGCCGGTGAGTGACAATACTGCTGGAGCAGAGAAAGCTGGAGAGGCAGTGCTTCCATTATTGTCCTCATCCAAGTTTGTCCTCCACTGCTCTTGTTCCTGAAGTGGAACTGATTCATTCGGAATCCTCGTGCGTTTTATGTTTGAGTTTTGTAAAGAGAGTCATGCATGCAGCAGCATTCCTTTCCTCCTGCTCTTTCAAGCTTCCCTCACTCGATATTATTGTGCACACGTGAGCAGTGACGAAATGCAGCAGAACCAGCAGTCAGAATAGGATTGTATGCATGATTTTATTTTTTGCATGGTTTTACCAACGAACAAGAGTGCACTTACGCGTGTATTAACAGAACACCCCAAAAGACTTTGAGGAGATTGTGCATGGCTTTTAGATTCTGTTGGAGAAACGTTTCACCAGTGGGAAGGAGCACGTTCCTGTAACGATGAAGAAAGCATGCAGAAAGAACCTCGAAACAATCACATTTGCTTTTTTTTTGCAGTGTCAGTGTGCACGCGCATCAGGAAAGGAGGAAGAGATCTCTAAGAGCTGAAGGAGCTTAGAGTTGCAGCAGATAGGACAAACAGGTTCAGGTTGCTCCTTAAAAAGCCAACGTACACATGTAAGTGCCATCAAGTGACCCCAACAAGGGGCTTTCACGGCAAGCGAGAAACAGAGGTGGTTTGCTATTGCCTTCTTCCATAAGTCTTCCTTGGCAGTTGGCCATCTAAGTACCAAACGCGCTTAGCCTCTGAGATCTTATCACATCAAGTCATACCATGCCTCCTTTCTTCCAAAGAGAGCCGGTTTGGTGTAGTGGTTAAGACGGTGGATTCTAACCTGGGAGAACCGGGAGTTCGATTCCTCATTCCTCCGCCTGCACCTGTTGGAGTGACCTGGGGTCAGTCATAACTCTCTCAGTGCTGTTCCTCTTGAGAGCATTTCTCTCAGAGCTCTCTCAGCCCCACCTACCTCACAGGGTGTCTGTTGTGGGAAGGGGAAGAGAAAGGAGATTGTAAGCCCTTCGGAGATTCCAAGTGAAGAGTGGGGTATATATCCAATCTCCTCCTCCTCCTCTAGATATTAATATTTAGGGGAGTTTCCCAATCAGTGAGAGCCAGTCTGGTGTAGTGGTTAAATGTGTGGACTCTTATCTGGCAGAACCGGGTTTGATTCCCCACTCCTCCACTTGCAGCTGTTGGAATGGCCCTGGGTTAGCCATGGCCTTCGCAAGAGTTGTCCTTGGGGTATAAATCTGCATTCTCCTCCTCCTCCCCCAGATATTAATATTTAGGGGGATTGTCCAATCGGTCTGCATGCGAATTGTATCAGCTTGGTTAACCATTTGATATTATTCTATGCTTCCTGTGTGCAAATCTGCCATGCGATAAATAAATACCCTGGAGAGCTGCTGCCAGTGAGTGGACAATACCTGCCCTTGATAGACCTGGGCTGGCAGAGTTCTCCCAGCCAACCAGCCTTTAAGTTACACACTACAGGTTTAGCTGCTCACTTTTAACGGAGCGCCTCATTCGCTGTCCTTCTCTCCAATCCGCTGCTAGATTGCCCCTAGGGGGAGGCAGCTTCAACCCTGACAACCTCGTCCTCCTTCCTGCCAGTGCTAAAGATGTGCGATGCCCTTGCTCAGTGGTTGGGTGGCTGAGAGTTCCTCAGCCGCCTCAGGAGACGGAGCGTTTCCTTTCTTCTGCCTGACAGCAGACTTTGGCCTTGCACCCCTAACATTAACCAGCCGCTTTCTTTGAGCTTCTGGCCGCCTTTAGATAAATGAGACGTTTTTCCTTTCATTGTTTAAAGAGAATAGCAAAGTGTTTTCTGTCCCCCTTCTGCTGGGGACGAGCTTCGCTATTCACTTAGATCTATCACAGAGATTCTGTTGGAAGAGGGGGGGAAATTACCTTGCCATCAATGTCCTTTTCATTTCTTTTCTTGGAAAATGCAAAAGTAGATGGACCTGTTGCTGGAAATCAGGAAAAGTGAGCAAGGAAGGGAACGTAAAAAGGGGCACGCCTCAGAATTTTGGAGCCCAGTTTGTGTTAAATGGAAGAAATCTGTGTTGTGGGCGAATCATGAGTTTTTTAAAACAATGCATGGTGTGCAGATGATGAGTTGTTCAGTCGCACAGTCGAGTCTGACTCTTTGCAACCCCATGGACCAAGTCACACCAAGCCCTCCTGTCTTCCACCATCCTCCGAAGTCCGCTCAAATTCATGTTGGTTATATCAATAACGCTGTCCAGCCATCTCGTCTTTTGCTGTCCTCTTCTTCTTTTGCCTTCTCTTTCCCAGCATCAGGGTCTTCTCCAGTGAGTGCTCCTTTCTCCTTTGGTGGCCAAAGTATTTGAGCTTCACCTTCAGCATCTGACCTTCCAGGGAACAGTCAGGGTTGATTTCCCTTAGGACTGACTGATTTGATCTTACAGCTCAAGGGACTCTCAAGAGTCTTCTCCAGCACCACAATTCGAAAGCATCTATTCTTCCACGCTCGGCCTTCCTAATGGTCCAACTCTCACAGCCATACATTACTACTGGGAATACTATCACCTTGACTATACGAACTTTTGTGGGCAGGGTGATGTCTCTACTTTTTATTATACTGCCTAGGTTTGACATAGCTGTCCTCTCAAGAAGCAAACATCTTTTAATTTCATGGCTGCAGTCACCTGCTAGCCAGTGATTCCTCTAAGCTGAGTTAGTGTGAGCTAGCTCACTTTTTTAGCCTCTATCTCACACTTTTATCTTGGCTCAGGAAAAACAGCCTCAGAGCAAGCTAATTTTTGGTGGCTCTACCTCAAAAAAACAGTTTCCCCAGAGCCCCAGATACCCATGGGTTGATTCTCCAGTGGAGTGCCCAGTGGACTTTCAAACCCTCACCCCCACTTTCTGATAACCCTGAAGTGGGGGGAGGGCCTTCAGGGGATCCCCTGCCCCAAACTGGGGATTGGCAACCCTAGGAGCAAGGTGGGTTCAAGCCCTTTTAAGCCTACCCATTGGAAGTTAGCATGGTTCACCTCCCCAATGGCCATGGTGTACAATGCCGCCTCATCTTCTTTCTTCTGCAGGGGAATGAAAAATAATCTTTTCAATACCCTGATTCCAAATGGGAATAATCACTGCTTTGAGTGGTTCCTCCAAGGCAAATTGGCTGATCTGTTGTCCCCCCTTCCCCCAGTGATGCCTAGGGAAAGCCAGTTTGATGTAGTGGTTAACTGTGCGGACTCTTATCTGGGAGAACCGGGTTTGATTCCCCACTCCTCCACTTGCACCTGCTAGCATGGCCTTGGGTCAGCCATAGCTCTGGCAGAGGTTTTCCTTGAAAGGGCAGCTGCCGTGAGAGCCCTCTCAGCCCCACCCACATCACAGGGTGTCTGTTGTGGGGGAGGAAGGTAAAGGAGATTGTGAGCCGCTCTGAGACTCTTCGGAGTGGAGGGCGGGATATAAATCCAATATCTTCTTCTTGGAGTAGGCTGGAACTGAAAGCACAATCAAATTTCTCTAGACTGTTCTAGATTTTAGGTGAGGTTCTTCTACCTTGGAAGAGGCTCCAGCGCTTTTTTTTCTAGCAGGAGCTCCTTTGCATATTAGGCCACACACCCCTGATGTAGTCAATTCTCCAAGAGCTTACTAAAAAAGAGCCTTGTAAGCTCTTGGAGGATCGGCTACATCAAGGGTGTGTGGCCTAATATGCAAAGAAGTTCCTGCTTCAAAAAAGAGCCCTGGAAAAGACAGTCCATTTAACACCCCCTGTCCTCCCAACCTGACAATGCCATCGCTTTGGGAGACATGAGAGAAATCCTTTTCCAAAGGCCAGAAATGTGACGAGGGTTAATATATTTGAAGTATTTCGATAAAGCAGATTTGCTGTCTTTCAGGTGGATAGAATGGGAAGAAAGAAAGGAGATTCTTTTCAGGGGTGGAAAAAAATCAAAAGGAGGGATTGCAAGAAATGAAGTAAAAATAGCACAATTGAGACTTTATTATAATATCGGGGGAGGGGGGAATCACATGATTAATTTTTCTGGGTAAAGAATTCTCACAAGAACCGGGAGATCAGAAGACATCAGATGTTCTCGGGGCCTCTGTCCAACAACAATGGATGCGGACATTGGTGTACAAGTACTGAAAGGATTCAAAAATATCTCCCCATTTTCCTTTCTTAATATTTCACGCGTAGTTGCGGGGTTTTTGAGAGGCCTTGCTTCGGACGATTGGTTGGGCTGTTTTCAGTGACTTTCATTCCTTCTCCATAGTTTCAGTCACTCTCAGCAAGGCGGGGGGGGGGGGAGTTTTCCCCA
The DNA here is from genome assembly GCF_032191835.1 of Heteronotia binoei. Classification (NCBI taxonomy): domain Eukaryota; kingdom Metazoa; phylum Chordata; class Lepidosauria; order Squamata; family Gekkonidae; genus Heteronotia; species Heteronotia binoei. The sequence continues at coordinate 15,912,996 of NC_083240.1, read as the reverse complement.
TCCCCAAACAGATCCGATATGGGGACCTGTTTTCCAACTTTCTTGTATGGAGACTGGGTCCAACAGGATTGAACTAGGTGCAATGGGAAAGCAAAAGGTTTTTTTTATTATTTAATAATATTTTTAGTTTACTAATTTATTACATATACGGAAAAGAAAAATATCATTCATATTCACCATATATACATAAAACAGAGAACAAAGGTGGTTAATACAGACTTTAAAGTTAAATAAATCGTATTGTACCTTTGATCTATACCCATTTTTCCTCATTTGCATAAGAGTTTTCTACTTCCAGTTTCTTGTAACCGATGATATCACCTATCCCATCTACCTGCTGCTGTTTTCCTCGATTCCCCGTTCAAAAGGGTCATGAAAATATCTAATTCAGCTACACTTAGAATCTTCTCTAGTAGGTCTTCCATATTTTGAAAGCAAAAGTTTGATCATGGAATTGTCCCATTCATGCAAGTCCGGGAGCGCAAGTTTGGTTTTCCGAAGAAAAGGATGAGCAGATGAATAGGACAGCTGGCTATGGAGGCTAGGGTTGCTAGTCTCCCTACGGTTGCCAGGTCCAGATTGGGAAACTCCTGGAGACTGGGGTATATTGCCATAGAGTTAAAAGCAACCATTTTCTCCAAGGGGACTGATCTCTGCCACCTGGAGATTAGTTCTAATTCTGGGAGGTCTCCAAGCCCCACCCTATCAGGAAGATCTTTTACAAGAAAGGCACAGCCTACCAGAGTTGGAATTCTAGCAGGAGCTCCTTTGCATATTAGGCCACACACCCCTGATGTAGCCAATCATCCTGGGGCTTGCAAGGTTCTTTTTTGTAAGCTCTTGCAGGATTGGCTACATCAGGAGGTGTGTTCTAATATGCAAAGGAGCTCCTGCTAGAATTCCACCCCTGAAGCCTACAATGTCCTTTTTAAAGAGGATCAGGGCAGTGAAGAGGTAAGCAATAGTGTTTCCTTGAGAAGAAGAAGAAGAAGAAGAAGAAGAAGAAGATGATGATGATGATGATGATGATGATGATGATGATGATGATGATGATGATGATGATATTGGATTTATATCCCGCCCTCCACTCCGAAGAGTCTCAGAGCGGCTCACAATCTCCTTTACCTTCCTCCCCCACAACAGACACCCTGTGAGGTGGGTGGGGCTGGAGAGGGCTCTCACAGCAGCTGCCCTTTCAAGGACAACCTCTGCCAGAGCTATGGCTGACCCAAGGCCATGCTAGCAGGTGCAAGTGGAGGAGTGGGGAATCAAACCCGGTTCTCCCAGATAAGAGTCCGCGCACTTAACCACTACACTAAACTGGGGTGGGGTTGTCAAATCCAAGTTGAGATTTGGGGCTGGAGCCCGGGGAAAGTGCAATTTGCGGAGGGGAAGGATCTCAGCAAGGGCAGGACGCCACGGAGTCCATCCTGCAGACCAGCTATTTCCTCTGGGGAAACCATCTCTGTCTAGGGTTGCCAAATCCCCTTGGCCACTGGTGAGTGATGGGAGATAGGGTTGCCAGATCCAGGTTGGGAAACACCTGGAGGTTTGAGGATGGAGCCTGGGGAGAGACCTCAGTGGGATACAATGCCATCAAGTCCACCCTCCAAAGCATCCATTTCTCCTCCCAGGGGAACTGATCTTTGTTGTTTGGGAATGAACTGTAATTCCAGGGGATCCGAGGTCCCACCTAGAGGCTGGCATCCCTGCCTGGAGATCAGTCATAATTCCAGACAACCCTATGGGTCATAGTCACAGCGGTAAGGTGAGGGAATGTGCAGAAGTATTCCTGAAGCAGCAGGGATGCAGACGGCGGAAGGGAAGACTGAGGCAGAGTGACAGCCCATACTAGGGTTGCCAATCCCCAGGTGGGGGCAGGGGATCCCCCGGTTTGGAGGCCCTCCCCCCGCTTCAGGGTCATCAGAAAGCGGGGGAGGGGAGGGAAATGTCTGCTGGGAACTCTGTTATTCCCTATGGAGATTTATTCCCATAGAAAATCATGGAGAATTGATCCGCGGGTATCTGGGGCTCCGGGAGGGCTGTCTTTTGGGGTAGAGGCACCAGATTTTCAGTATAGCATCTAGTGCCTCTCCCCAAAATACTCCCCAAGTTTCAAAATGATTGGACCAGGGGGTCCAATCCTATGAGCCCCAAAAGAAGGTGCCCCTATCCTTCATTATTTCCTATGGAAGGAAGGAATTGAAAAGGTATGTGAAAAGGCCCTTTAAATGTGATGGCCAGAACTCCCTTTGGAGTTCAATTATGCTTGTCACAGCCTTGATCTTGGCTCCACCCCTAATGTCTCCTGGCTCCACCCCCAAAGTCCCTAGATATTTCTTGAATTGGACTTGGCGACCCTAGCCCATACCTAGGGTTGCCAAGTTCCTAGGGGACCATAGATTTCCCCTCCCAAATTGCAAGACCATGGAGTTTTTCCGGAAGCTCCTAGAGCAGCCGGCGTACGATGTCGCCGGCTCGATGATGTCACTCGCAAGTGACGTCATTGTGCCTGCAACATCGGGAGGGGATGGGTTGGGACCTCCAAAGCAGGAGAACCCCCACCCCGCCTGGGAGCTTGGCAGCGCTACGTATGCCACTCCTTCAAGAAAGTCAAACAACTTGACCCACTGTGGTGGCCAAAGAGAGGGGAAACCTGCCCCCTGTATTTTCTCCCAGTGCTTTGTCGCTTTCTCTGGGAGCTGAGCAGCCGTTAAGAAAGGATGACTCCACTCCCCACAAACACACTCACACACATACCACTTCGGATACCAAAATTAGGTCTCCAACTCCCTGCTTAATATGTGACTCAAAAAAACATGGCTGCCCCCACGTGCCTGATTAGGTCTTGTGCTTCATATTTTTTTTAAAGGGTGGATTTATTTATTGCACTCCCTTCCCTTGTATCAGACTGCAGTTATGCTGGAACTGGATCCCACGGCAAGAAGATGACTGCCTTCGCAAGATCCGGTTGGATTGCCACCTCCAGGTTTCCAGCAAACAGGGCTACCGTACCGACCTCCAGATCTTCTGCTATTACATCTCATCCCCGAGCGACCAAGCTCAGTTCCCCTGGAGAAAATGGCTGCTTTGGAGGGCAGAGCCTATGGCATTCTACTCTGCTGTGGTCCCTCCTCTCCCCAAACCCTGGCCTCCCCAAGCTCCACCCCCAAAATCTCCAGATATTTCCCAACCCGCAGCTGGCAGCTCTACCCTCCAAGATCACCCTAAGATCAGGGCTTTTTTAATAGCAGGAACTCCTTTGCATATTAGGCCACACACCCCTGGTGCAGCCAATCCTCCTGGAGCTTACAGTAGGCCCTGTACTAAGAGCCGTATAAGCTCTTGGAGGATTGGCTGCATCAGGGGTGCATGGCCTAATATGCAAAGGAGTTCCTGCTACAAAAAAAGCCCTGCCTAACATCAAAAGCACATGGCAGTTTCCCTGCACTACCAAAGCCATATTCACATTACAGTGAACACGTGTACAACATGTCTTTCTGTGTGTACATGTGTTTATAAGAAAGAACCAACAGACGCTCATTCTGCTGTGGAATGGAATGGATGGAAACTGCTGTTAGGATGCAGCCAACTTACCTGGTTGGCTTTTCAAGGCAAGAAACGTTCAGAGGTGGTTGTGAGAGGTGGTCGTGGAAAATGCCAGCAAGTCATCACCAAGTTATTATGGTGACCCCATACAGTTTTCAAGGCATGAGGTGAACAAGAAGAAGAAGAAGATGAAGAAGATATTGGATTTATATCCCACCCTCCACTCCGAAGAGTCTCAGAGCGGCTCACAATCTCCTTTACCTTCCTCCCCCACAACAGACACCCTGTGAGGTGGGTGGGGCTGGAGAGGGCTCTCACAGCAGCTGCCCTTTCAAGGACAACCTCTGCCAGAGCTATGGCTGACCCAAGGCCATGCCAGCAGGTGCAAGTGGAGGAGTGGGGAATCAAACCCGGTTCTCCCAGATAAGAGTCCGCACACTTAACCACTACACCAAACTGGATCTCTGAACAGAGGTGGTTTGCCCTTCCCTGCCTCTGTGTAGCAACCCTGGGCTTCCTTGGTGGTCTCCCATCCAAGTACTTTAGCTTCTGCGATTGGACGATCTGTGCTGGCCTGGACCATCCGGGTGAGGGACTACTTACATAGACCAAGATTGATTGGCCTTCTGGCCACTTTCAGTTCTGTGACGGATCTCCTCATTGGCCATCTCTCCCTCTAACTCAGAGCTGAACACATGTAGGGTTGCCAATCTCCAGGTGGGGGCAGGGGATCCCCCAGTTTGGAGGCCCTCCTCCGCTTCAGAGTCATTGGAAAACACAATGGGAGGAGAGGAAAATGTCTGCTGGGCACTCCATTCTATCCCATGGAGACCTATTCCCAAAGGGTATAATGGAGAATTGATCCGTGGGTATCTGGGACTCTGGAGGGGCTGTTTTTGAGGCAGAGCCACTAAATTTTCAGCACAGCATCCGGTGCCTCTCCTCAAAACACCCCCATGGTTTAAAAGGATTGGACCGGGGGTCCGGTTCTATGAGCCCTAAAAGAAGATCCAGCTATTCTTTATTATTTCCTGGTAGAGGGAAGAAAGATGGCCAGAACTCCCTTCGGAGTTCAATCGTGCTTGTCACACCCTTGCTCCTGGCTCCAGCCCCAAAGTCCCCAGATATTTCTTGAGTCAGACCTGAGAACCCTAGAGCACAGACTTAGAATTTATTTCTCATCTTCAGTGCTCTTTTGGGGTTTTCTTTAAAGGAAAAGTTGAGACTCCCCACGCATTACAGATGTTTGCTAGCTCAGCAGCCCTCACGATCAGTCTCTATTATTATGGATGAGATCTGAATTTTACATCATTCTCCCTCATCCTGCCTTTCCTACATTCATGGCCCTTTTCTACATTTCATGGCCCTGCTGTCCCTCACCCATAAAAGCTTCCTGGTAAAGATTCACTACTTAATATCTGAGCAAGCAGACTTCAGACTCCAAAATCTTACAGTGGAATAAACCAAGTTGTTAGTCTTAAGAGTACCCAGAGACTCCTGCTCTTTTCTTTTTTTTTTAAATCTACAAATGTTTCCTTGTTAAAACATTGCATAAGGCAGAGGTGGCCAACGGTAGCTCTCCAGATGTTTTTTGCCTACAACTCCCATCAGCCCCAGCCAGGATGGCTGATGGCTGGGGTTGATGGGAGTTGTAGGCAAAAAAAACATCTGGAGAGCTACCATTGGCCGCCCCTGGCATAAGGGATTCTTTCAAATGGACTTGGTTTCTCTTGCAAACGCTTAGTCTCTGGCTCCCTCTGCTGACATCTGAAAGCCACAGAAACATTTGCAGTTGGGTTGGACACATCCCACCGGAGTTCAGAGACCCTCTTTCTGATTTTAGCAGAGCCATCGCATATATTTGGAGAACCCTCGGGTACAGTCTGTGGAGTCTAGGCCACTTTGTCAGCTATCAAAGCACAGATGGAGGGGCTTTGTTGTCACTTTTGTCATCCAGTCACAGTGGATTTATGGTGACCCTGTGAGGCTTTCAAGGCAAGAGATGTCCAGAGGTGATTTGCCATTGCCTGTCTCTGTGCCATGACCCTGGACTTCCTTGGAGGTCACCCATCCAAATACTGGCCAAGGCTGACGCTGCTAAGCTTCTGAGATCTCAAGAGCTCAGGCTATCTGGGCCTTCTTGAACAGGGCAGGCAGAGAGGCTGAGCCTGCCCATTTTGCAAACAGAGGGCCTAGGGCTCAGTGGATGAGCCTCTGCTTTGCATGCAGAAGGTTCCGGGTTCAATTCCCAGCATCACCAGCTAGAAGAATTGTGTAAGAAGTGATATGAAAGACCTCCACCTGAGACCCTGGAGAGCTGCTGCCAGTTTGAGTAGACAATACTGACCTTGATGGACCAAAGGTCAGATTCAGTCTAAGGCAGTTTCATATATTTATGCATGCAGGGCTTTTTCTTGTAGCAGGAACTCCTTTGCAAATTAGGCCATGCACCCTTCGTGTACTCAATCCTCCTGGAGTTTACAGTGGGCCCTGTAAGAAGAGCCCTGTAAGCTCTTGGAGGATTGGCTACATCAGGGGTGTGTGGCCTAATATGCAAAGGAGTCCCTGCTACAAAAAAGTCTTATATGTATGTATGTGTTCCCCTCCTAATTCACTGAGTAAAGAGACTTCCTTAGAACTGCTGATTTCTGTGCAAATTTAGATTGGGCCCCAGTGCCTTTAAACAGGATGTACCTGTCCTAAAAGTCCCTTGTAACTGGACATGCTCCCTCCTGCAGGGTGGACTGTATGGCATTGTATGTTGCTAAAGTCCCTCCCCACCCCTAACCCCACCCTTTCCAGGCTCCACCTCTAAAATCTCCAGGTATTTCTCCACCCAGAGTTGGCAATCCTACCAGTGCCTGATGTCACTTTGAGGGGGGGGGCGGGACTGGACAGAAAACATTTTAAAGTTTGCCAGTTTCCCATTTATCGTATTAATAAACTTGAGCAGCGTGTAACTGGCAGAGAACTGACCCGAAATCTCCCCCAAATTCCCCATCTCCACAAGGACTTAATCAAAAGTTTTGAATTTTTTAAAAAGAGGGCAAGCTCTTTTCCACAGCAGACTCAGCGGTAGGGTTGCCAAGTCCCCCATGGCCTCCGGCCATAGAGTGTACCATAGAGTTTTCCCTCTCAAATAGCTAGAGCATCTGGGAAAACCACAGAGTTTTCCCAGAAATGCCCAGAGCAGCCGGCGTGCAATGTCACCAATGCAATGACATCACTTGCAGGTGATGTCATTGCACTGCTGATGTCGGGGGAGGTTGACAGGTTGGGAACCCCCAGGGCAGTAGAACCCCCGCCCAGCCCGGGGACTTGGCAGCCCTACTCAGCCATTAAATCATTTTTGTCTTGGTGAATCCTTGGTGAATCCTCCTGTAATCAACCAGATTCTTTTACAGAAAGCCAGTTTGGTGTAGTGGTTAAGTGCGCGGACTCTTATCTGGGAGAACCGGGTTTGATTCCCCACTCCTCCACTTGCACCTGCTGGAATGGCCTTGGATCAGCCATAGCTCTGGTGGAGGTTGTCCTTGAAAGGGCAGTTGCTGAGAGACTATGATTTAGATATATTCAAAAAGGAGTGGAAGAAATTTAAAGGATATATGGAGAAAGAGTGGAATGTAAAAAGACATTGGACAATTTTTTAGTATTAATGAGAAAAGAAAAATATTGAACTTTGATTGGTTAGTGGTACCTTTATAATTGAATTAAATTTATAACTTCGGGGAAGTCAAATATTGGAGGGAGGGGGGGTTGAAATATCATATGGGTTAGTATAGAAAAGAGACAATTAAATATTGTAACCATATGTTATTAATAAATTGTTAAAACACACGAAAGGGCAGCTGCTGTGAGAGCCCTCTCAGCCTCACCCACCTCACAGGGTGTCTGTTGTGGGGGAGGAAGGGAAAGGAGATTGTGAGCCACTCTGAGACTCTTCGGAGTGGAGGGCAGGATATAAATCCAATATCTTCATCTACCTCACAGGGTGTCTGTTGTGGGGGGCGGGGAGGAAGGTAAAGGAGATTGTGAGCCGCTCTGAGACTCTTCGGAGTGGAGGGCGGGATAGAAATCCAACATCTTCTTCTTCTACAGCCAATTGTCTGTAAATACATATTTGCAGTCAAGTCGCACCGGACTTATGGGTGACCCCAGGTGGGGTTTGCAAGACAAGAGATATTCAGAGGAGGTCGGCCATTGTCTACCTCTGTGTTGTAACCCTGGACTTCTTCGGTGGTCTCTCATCCAAACACTGTCCAGGGCTGATTGTGCTTAGCTTCCGAGATCTGATGAGACTGTGCTAGCCTGGGCCATCCAGGTCAGGACTCTGTGAATACAGCATCACAGACTTCTTCTTAAATGAATCACAGACTTCTTCTTAAAATCAGTTGCAAGTGGGTAGCCATGCTGGCCTGCAGAGACTGAAGTACCACCTTAAAACCCATCCAGATTTTTGGGGTATAAGTTTTTGAGAGCCCAGGCTCCCGGCAGAGATGGCCAAACTTGCCTCTTTGATGAACAAAAAAGGCTTTACTTAAATCTATATCTACAAGGAAACCCTTTGTAGACTTCTTGCATCAAAAGGAAAATAAGGAACCGATGGTTTACGGTTTTGAAGATTAAAAGGCAAAGATAATAAGCTTACACAGAAAGGTGATATATTTTCCTTGACTAAGGTGGTAATGTGTAAAAGCTGTGGCTTTCTGTAGCAGAGGAAATCAGATATTATTTCTTTTTTATTTTTTTCCCATCTGTCTTAGTTGATCTGTGGAGGAGCAGGAGGAGATTGGATTTATACCCCACCTTTCACTACGCGAAAGAGTGTCAGAGCAGTTTACAATCTCCTTCCCTTCCTCTCCCCACACCAGACACCTGTGCAGTAGGTGGGGCTATGAGAACTCTTTTGAGAACTGCTCTTGAGAGAACAGCTCTGAGAGAACTGTGACGGACCCAAGGTCACAGCAGCAGCTGCATGTGGAGGAGCTGGGAATCAAACCCAATTCTCCAGATCAGAGTTGCCACTCTTAACCACTAAGCCAAACTGACTACCGGACTCAAATCTAGCTCTTCTTGAGATCAGGGATTGTCTCATTTTTTTCCCCTTAAGCACCGGTCTCCATAGAGGCAAGGGTGCCTTTGGGGAAGCCTTAACACTGATTTCATGGATCTATAAAAAGCACTGTCAGGATGGTAATCTATGCATTTTTTTGACAGTAGATGGCAGCACAATACTGCAAAACAGATGAACTTATTGGGTTTATTGCCCATGCAGGTATTATCCTATGTAGGAAAGGAAAGATCCCCTGTGCAAGCACCGGTCGTTTCCGACTCTGGGGTGACATTGCTTTCACAGCGTTTTCACAGCAGTCTTTTTACAGGGTGGTTTGCCATTGCCTTCCCCAGTCATCTACACTTTCCCCCCAGCAAGCTGGGTGCTCATTTTACCGACCTCGGAAGGATGGAAGGCTGAGTCAACCTCAAGCTGGCTACCTGAAAACCCAGCTTCCACCGGAGATCAAACTCAGGTCATGAGCAGAGCTTAGGACTGCAGTACTGCAGCTTTAACACTCTGCACCACGGGGTTTCCTTATCCTATGTAAGCAACTATTAAATAAGGAACTCTAGTACTCAAGATTTGGTAGCCACATATGCTGAGGTCCCAAGCAAGAATAGTAACAGTAGAATCAAGACAGAAGTTAATGCATGAAGATGTAGGGGAAATACTATGAGTATCATAACCTCAAGTAATGAAACAATCCTTCACAACAATTAAAGAGCACACAAAAGCTTACATTCTGAATAAAACTTGGTTGGTCTTAAAGGTGCCACTTGACTTCTGCTTTGCTCCACAACAATTGTACATTCAAAAATATTTCTTCTCCAAATTTTAGAAATGCATAAATTATACAATAAGCCCCATGCATCCATAACACTTTCTTCCGTTCATGAACAACTGAACTTCATGAACAACTGAACAATTCATGATAACAGGAATGCTGTAAAAGGGGAAAGAATCCCATGGTCCAATTCAATAAACGCAGTCCAATGACAGTACATTTTTCTTCACTTTAAAGGTACCATGTGTCCATCTGAGAAGCCCCAAGCAAGGAGTCGACTAAGAACTTGTTTCATACAGTGGGACCTCCGAGACTAAAAATAAATGGCAAAGCTACAAAAAGCATCCATTTATACCCATAAAATGTCCAAATTCCAATACATCCAGTTGTGTACTCGCATTTATATCCTCTTATCCAGCATGGCATATTTTTACAGCAATATAAGACTGTCATTCACAAACCGGCATCCACGACCTCCAGTTAGTTACAGCACAAGCACACAGCAAGGATTAAAGCCCTAATTTCAAACAGGTAGTTACAGTGTTAATAATAATAATAATAATAATAATAATAATAATAATAATAATAATAATAATAATAATAATAATAATAATAATAATAATAATAATAATAATAATAATAATAATAATAATAATTTTTAATTTATATCCCGCCCTCCCCGCCGAAGCAGGCTCACGGCGGCTTACATAACATAAATACGGCATTACAGTAGTACAATAATAAAATACCCCAATTTACAATTATTCCTCAATTAAATAAATAATTACATTAAAAGCATCAATTAAAACAACAATTTAAAACCACAGATTAGTTTGGTGCTACGAATATAACATAGCTTTGCATAACGCTGGCATAATAATTCCACATTAAAAAGCCAGCTGGAAGAGGATGGTCTTGCAGGCCCGGCGGGACTGGTTAAGGTCCCGCAAGGCCCGTACCTCTTCTGGTAACGGGTTCCACCAGTGGGGAGCTGTAACCGAGAAGGCCCTCTCTCTTGTCATTTTCCATTTGGCCTCCTTCAGCCCAGGGATTGTCAGCAGACAGAAGAAGAAGAAGAAGACGACGACTGCAGATTTATACCCTGCCCTTCTCTCTGAATTAAAGACTCAGAGCAGCTTACAATGTCCTATATCTTCTCCCTCCACAACAGACACCCTGTGAGGTGAGTGGGGCTGAGAGGGCTCTCACAGCAGCTGCCCTTTCAAGGACAACTCCTGTGATAGAAACGCCATGTCATATCTGGCATGCTGAAGCTGGCATCAAAGAATTAAGCATCAAAGCATCTATAAGGAACATGTAAAATCCAAGGGTAAATCTAGGATCACAGCATTTATAGTGTTCAGATCCGAGAATCACACCAGAGAGCCAGTTTGGCAGAGTGGTTAAGAGCATGGGCTCTTATCAGGGAGAACCAAGTTTGATTCCCCACTCCTCCACATGCACCTGCTGATGTGACTTTGGGTCAGCCACAAGTTCTCTCAAGGCTGTTATCTCAAGAGCAGGTCTGGGAGAGCTCTCTCAGCTGCACCCCCTACCTCACAGGGTGTCTGTTGCAGGGAAGGGAAGGGAAAGGAGCCTGTAAACCATTCTGAGACTCCTTTGGGTAGTGAAGGGTGGGGTATAAATCCAATCCCTTCTCTTCTTCATCATCAGAAAATTAAGCATCAGAGCATCTACAAGAAGCATGTAAAATCCAAGGATACATTTACACCATAGTGTTCAGGTCAAATATTCACCTAGATTCATGTCCCAGGAGACCTCCTTGGAAGTCATCTGTAGAGCCCCTGGGTTCATATTTATACAAGACAAAAAATTAAAAGGAGTCAAAATCAAGTTCCTTCTCTAAAAAATGCACAAGGGGAGTGTCTGTGACCCCATTCCTAACCCTAATATGGTTCTCCAAAATTCTGGCCTGCACCTAATGGGTAGTACTTCCCACATATTGTATATCACGTCTGCATAAAATTGAATACACAACATTTTCGCTTGTACAGGTGGCTGTATGATGTAAGACAATTTTCCTCCCTCCATGTGGTGGGGTAGACGCCTGTATTTTCAAAGCTTGCAGACAAGCCAAGCCTCTCCTATCGGGTGGTGCCCCATTAGTAAATCGATGGTGCGGTCTCATTTGGAATACTGTGTACAATTCTGGTCACCGCACCTCAAAAAAGGATATTATAGCATTGGAAAAAGTCCAGAAAAGGGCATCTGGAACGATTAAAGGTTTGGAACACTTTCTCTATGAAGAAAGATTAAAACGCTTGGGGTTCTTTAGCTTGGAGAAATGTCGACTGCGGGGTGACATGATAGATTATGCATGGGATAGAGAAGGCAGAGAAAGAAGTCCTTTTCTCTCAATACGAGAACGCGTGGACATTCAATGAAATTGCTGAGCAATCGGGTTAGAACTGATAAAAGGAAGTACTTCTTCACCCAAAGGGTGATTAACATGTGGAATTCACTGCCACAGGAGGTGGTGGCGGCTACAAGCATAGACAGCTTTAAGAGGGGATTGGATAAAAATATGGAGCAGAGGTCCATCAGTGGCTATTAGTCACAGTGTATATTATTATTATTATTATTATTATTATTATTATTATTATTATTATTATTATTATTATTATTATTATTATTATTGTGTGTGTGTGTGTATACACATGTATATTGGCCACTGTGTGACACAGAGGTTGTTTTTGCACTCACCTTCCGCCGGCGCGACCCCCCTCTTCACCGCGCAGGATCTGCGCGGATTTCACACTAAACGCTGCGGAGCAGCCAGAAAAGCCGGAAGCTCCCGTCGCAAAAGCCGTGCAAACGCCAAACTGCTTTTGGGCGGTTTCAGTTTGAGCGGCTTTTGCGCCGGGAGCTTCTGGCTTTTCTGGCTGCTCTGTAGCGTTTAGTGCGAAATCCGCACAGATCCTGCGCGGTGAAGAGGGGGGTTGCACCGGCGGAAGGTGAGTGCGAAAACGACCAGACTGTTGGACTGGGTGGGGCATTGGCCTGATCCAACAAGGCTTCTCTTACGTTCTTATGAGGTGTGGGGTTCATTACTTGCCTCCTAGAATAGACCAAGATGTCCCAAGCAAGAGCAAGGTACAATCAAAAGGAGATTCCCCCCCCTCCAAGAAGACTGTAATATAAACTGAATGTGATGGTGTATAAAGATAAGCAGGGATGGCTATTTTCTGTTGAACGCACGAATCTGTCTTACACTGAATGAGACTGTCAATCCATCAAGGTCAGTTTTGTCTGCTCAGATTGGCAGCACCTCTCCAGGGTCTCAGGCAGTTGTCTTTCGCGTCACATCATGTTACCTGGCCCTTTTAACTGGAAATACCGAGGACTGAACCCAGGGCCTTTTGCAACACAAAGCAGATGTTCTACCACTGAGCTGTGATCATTTCACTATTTTTTGAGCAGCAATAAACCAGCAGTATGCATAATAGGTATACCTGATGTGCCTTGTGCATGTAAATACCAGATAACTTAAAAAAAAAAAAAAAACAACACACACACACACCCTTTTTGCAACATCTACAAAACCAAAAGAAGCAAATGGTTTAATTAGAATACGTGTATGATGGCTCTGGTGGTTGCACAGGGGACTAGCTTTACCTTTTTTATGCTGGCTTTGCAGAGACCTGCTTGAAGTGGTTCAAAAAGGCAAATCTCCAGCCTACAGAGATTAGTTCTCCTGGGAGAAATGGCAGCATCGGAAGGAGGACTCTCTAGGGCATCATGGCCCTCCTGAGCTCCCTCCCTCCCCCCCCCCAAACTCCACCCTCGCCATAGTCCACCCCTAAATCTCCAGGAATTTCCTTACCAGGATTTGGCAACCCAAATCTGCTCATACAAGGTGCAGATTTCAGTCCTAGGCCATTCAAGTTCAAGGATAGCAGGGCTTTTTTGTGGGGGGCGGGGAGGGGACTTTTCCCTGCCTGAGACCTTGGAGGAGTGTTGACAATCACATAAATAAATGATACTTGACAGACATTTGGTCTCTCAAAGTCAGCATTGTCTAGGGTTGCCAACTTCCAGGTGAGGCCTTATAAGCAGGCCTCAGATTCAGCAGGAGCTCACAGGAGCACAGCTCCTGAACCTTTCTGAGGGTTCCCCCTTCTCCTCTCCACCTACCCACCTTGTCCATTGAATAGTAGGTCAACTGCAATTCCCATGTGTTTGAGCTTCGACATGATTCCATCTTGCCAAGCAGCATTATAAGGGTCTCTTTTTAGGTAGTTGAGCAAGCTAGCTGGTTCAGCCCTATAAAATATTCGTAACCAAGATTTAAAAGTTAGTAGGTGCAGCTGCATAACAATCCCTGGATTAGAAGAACGGGCAGCCAGCCAGCCACCAGAAGCTTCGCCACACCCCCCAGCAGCATTCATTAACCCCTGGAGAAGCCCACACCACCCTTTCTCCGCTTCTCATGTGATTTTGGGCAGTAGGTGGCTTGCTGGCCTTTTGGTTGGGGGGGAGCAAGGCCTGCTTGGGCTGGCTGGATCTCTAGCCAGCCCAAACAGGTCTCACTCACCCAGGGCTCTCTTATCTTGCGTTGGGTTGCTTTTAGCTGATGGAAGGGCAGCATATGCTAATGAGTTATGCTAATGAGCTCCACCACCTATTTTTTTACAAAATGATCCCTGCTTACAAGCATTGCCCCATTTTAATCTGTAAAAAGTTTGAAGGTGTGCCCAGCCCTAAACCTGGTGCCTAAACCGGTACCCAGCAGGAGTTGTGGGATGCTGAGCTGACCAGACAAGGAACCTTCAATTATTTTCCCATCACAGCCGAGCAGATGCCTTCCGGCCGTAACTCTTTGGTTACTCCGCTGCTCCTATCCTCAGAGAGACCCCCCACACTTCCCTTGTGCACATCCCTTCTGCGGCAGTAGCCTTTCCAGATTCCTCTGTCTCCCCCCACCCCACACCTCCCACCATCTCTCCCTGGGGGAGCCAAGCTAACAGACACTACACATCAGTAGCAACCACAGCAAGGCCTGAAGGAATTCCACATGACAGCTCCGTTCCCTTATAAATCACCCCGGCCTGGAAGTCGCCACATTTCTAAATATTGATAGTGTCATGGGGGAGACGTTTGGGGCTGCAGAGAGAGCACCATTCACTGGGGAGAGAAACGCTGCTGTTATTTTTGGCTTTGTCAACAGAGGCGATGTGTGGGGAGGCTGTGTTTGGGGACAGAGCTCAAGAGACTCCCATCCCAGGGATGTTTGAGGAGCAGTTGAGTGCCGAAGGGGCTATTTTTTTCTGGAATTAGGGACCTGGAAAGAGCCTGGTTGTCCAAAGAGGCTTTGAAAGAGCACATGGAACTTTCGGAGCCATGGTCCAGTTTGCTTTGGAAATGGAGTGAAAAGGCAAAAGAGGGAGATCTCCCAGTCTCCAGAGGGTGGCTGGAGATCTCTTGGAATTACAACCTCTCTCCAGGTAAAAGAGATCAGTTCCCCTGTGTAGTGTATCAGTAACAACATGCGCCCATGCGCAGGGGCAACTGGGCTGTCCCAGACGCCCCAGCGCCGGGCGCGGAATCCCCCACCAATCAACAGCTGTGGCGGGAAGTTCAACAGGTCAGGATTGGCCTGACTGGCCCAGTAGGCTGTACCGGGGATGGTATATAAGTGGGACCCGGCCCGCGTGTTCGCTGTCTTGCAACGTGCTCCTAATAAAGAATGTTGCCCTACTTGCGTCTCCCGTCTGAGTACGTTACACCCTGGAAGAAATGGCTGCTATGGGAGCTGGACTCCATGGCATTGAACCCCACGGAGATCTTGCTTCTCCCCAAACCCTTCCTTTCCCAGGCTCTGTAGCAGGAATTCCTATGCATATTAGGCCACACGGCCCTCATGTAGCCATTTCTCCAAGAGCTTACAGGGCCCTTATTCCAGGGCCTACTGTAAGCTCCATGAGGATTGGCTACATCAGGGGTATGTGGCCTAATATACAAAGGAGCTCCTGCTACAAAAAAAAGTCCTGCCTCTTGGAATCCTTCTTCGGATGGAGGGTTCCAGTAGGGTTGCCAAGTGCGCTGCGTTCCACAGTGGGGGACTTTCGCACATGCGCAGAGTGCACGAGCGATGCGATGACGTCACCCAGAAGTGACATCATCGCGGGGTCGACGTCTGGTTTTCCCAGGCGCTCAAGCCATTTGGGAGGGAAAAATCTATGGTACAATAGGTACCATAGAGTTTCCCCCTCCCAAATGGCTAGAGGGTCCGGGAAAACCATAGAGTTTTCCTGGAAACGCCTAGAGCAATGTGGGCTGGCGGGTTGGGAACCTCCCAGGTGAGGGAACCCCCGCCCGGACTGGGGGCTTGCCAACTGTGGCTTGGCAAATCCCTGGAG
This sequence comes from Heteronotia binoei, assembly GCF_032191835.1. Lineage (NCBI taxonomy): Eukaryota > Metazoa > Chordata > Lepidosauria > Squamata > Gekkonidae > Heteronotia > Heteronotia binoei. The sequence goes on along the minus strand of NC_083240.1, from coordinate 15,897,227 downwards.
ATTTGGGAGTGATGCTGACCCTGGAGGTCCCTTCCAGCTCTATGATTCTATGATGCTTTGGGAGGGCAAAATTTGGGGATGGAGCTCATCTGGGAAGTAGTTCAGTAGGTGTCCACCTGCTGGAGGTCTCCTGAAATTACAACTGATCTCCAGGTTGCAGAAACGGCAGCTTCAGAGGGCAGATTCTGCAGCATTGCACCTCACACCACCCTCCCTGAGGTCTTTGGGCAAACACTGTTGCCCAGTCAGCTGCTCTCCTGCTGTCCATTGGCCACCCCCTCCCAAAAGAACATTAGAAGAGCCCTGCTGGATCAGACCAATGGTCCACCTAGCCCAGCATCCTGTCTCACAGAGTGACCAGCCAGTTCCTCTGGAGGGCCAACTGCAGAGCATTAGAGGCCAAGGCCGTCATTAGAATATACAAAGAGCCCTGCTGGATCAGACCAATAGTCCATCTAGTCCAGCATCCTGTGTCACTAAGTGGACAATCAATTCCTCTGGAGGGCCAACGACAGGGCACAGAAGAGAAAAAGTTGGATTTTTATCTTGCCTTTCACTTGGAGTCTCAGAGTGACTTACAGTCTCCTTTCCTTTCCCCTCCCCACAACAGTCACCCTGTGAAGTAGGTGGGACTAAGAGAGTTTTTTTCAGGAACTGCTCTTGAGAGAACAGCCCAGTGTGAACTTGTGACTGACCCAAGGCCACACCAGCAGGTGTATGTGGAGGTGTGGGGAATCAAACCCAGTTCTCCCAGATTAGAGCCCATGCTCCCAATCACTACACCGAATAAGGCCTTCCCCTGATGTTGCCTCCTGGCTGTGGGATTCAAAGCATTAGTGCCTCTGAACGTGGAGGTTTCCCAGTCACCATGACTAGTAGCCGTTGATAGACTTATCCTCCATGAATTTATCCAGTTCCCTTTAAATTATGTTTATTTCTGTGGCCATCACCTTTTAATCACTCATTGTGTAAAGTAGTATTTTCTTTTGTCTCCCCACTGCCTATGACTCCCAGCCTTAGGTACCCTGTTCCCCACCATCACTCAACAAAGCTGTGGTGGGGAAATTGGGGAGGGGGGGGAGTGATTTGACATCACATTAATGAGCAACATCACATCCTGCACAAAACAGGAAGTTATATCAGTGAGTCATGATGACTCTCTAGGATTCATCCCAACTCTTTTGTTTTGCATGAATCCTAGAGTACTGCTTACGTGACAATGTCTCATCTGGGGTTTATTTTTTGCCAGAAATGACATCAGGTGGGGAAATACCCAAAGGTGGAGCCTGGAAAGGTGGTATTTGGGGAAAGGAAGGAACTTCAGGAAGGTACAATGTCATACAGTCAACCCTCCAAAGCAGCCATTTTCTCCAACGGCATTGATTTCTCTTGCCTGGAGTAGATCAGTTGTAATAGCAGATCTCCAGACCTGACCTGGAGCTTGGCAACCCTGTGTGCAGGCACGATGTTATTTATCTTGTCTCTGCCTCCAGATCCCTGCCAGCTAGAACTCTTTAACCCTATTCATAGCTTCCTTGTTTGTTCTCCTCTGGACAGCAATTCAAAGGATCCTGGAAGGCGCAACATCTTCCTTGCCCAGAATTGCTACAGAGATGGAACGAAGGCAGTCTAAAGAGGCTGGGCCTTTCCCCCACCCTCAATTAAAAATGTTACAATAAAGATGGGGGTGGCAGAAATGCTCACATTCTGTAAAATCGTGAATGAAGCAATAGCGCTGTTTCAAAACTCTAGGGACCAAGACTGGCCATATGATCAGGAAGCCACATTTGGTGACACCACACATAATTAGTGGGGGGATAATTCCCAAAGGATGTGGTGACAGCCATTGAGACACAGTGGGTTTTACAATTAGTCTGATTCCTGGAAGACACGTCTCCTGGGGGTTATCAGCCGTAGCAGATGTGAATGGAACCTCCATGCTCAAAGGCAGTATAACTCCAATTGCCAGATGGGAGTGGGAGGCGTGAGTAAATTATTGTATGGCTGTGGGTGTAGTATAGCCAGGAGATCCAAAGATTGTCTTGACAGCCTGAAATGCTAGCTTTTCAATTGACCCAAGGCCACCTATCTGGCTTCAAGTGGAGGAGTGGGGAATCGAACCTGGTTCTCCAGATTAGAGTCTGCCGCTCATAACCACTACACCAAAGTGGGTCTCTGATGGGAGGATGACTAGAGCCAGTTTGGTGTGGAAAGCCAGTTTGGTTGTAGTAGTTAAGAGTGAGGACTCTTATCTGGGAGAACCGGGTTTGATCCCCCACTCCTTCACATGACCTGCTAATGTGACCTTGGGTCAGTCATAACTCGCTCGGAGCTGCTCTCTCAGTCCCACCTACTTCACAAGGTGTCTGTTGTGGGGAGGAAAAGGGAAAGGAGATTGTAAGCTGCTCTGAGATTCCTTCAGTTAGTGTAGGGCAGGGTATAAATCCAATCTCCTCTTCCTCCTCACAGTGAAATTTTGAGCTTCACAAGAACATCTGATAGACCATTGTTAGATTCCACAAAGCTCTGTTATTCCCCATTAGGCTTTTCTTATGGCGTGGTGCAGAGTGGTAAAGCTGCAGTACTGCAGTCAGAGCTCCCTGCTCATGACCTGAGTTCAATCCCAGCGGAAGCTGGGTTCAGGTAGCCAGCTCCAGGTTGACTCAGTCTTCCATCCTTCTGAGGTCGGTAAAATGAGTCCCCAGCTTGCTGGGGGGAAAGTGTAGATGACTGGGGAAGGCAATGGCAAACCACCCTGTAAAAAGTCTGCCATGAAAACATTGTGAAAGCAACGTCACCCCAGAGTCGGAAACGACTGGTGCTTGCACAGGGGACTATCTTTACCTTTTTTATGGACTTAAAAATGCACCTCTGGAGGTGTTCAGATATGGCATCCGCTACTATATATTTTCCTACATTGTTATCACGAGCATTTTCACTTTGCTCAGCATCAGTGCTGTTGTTTCCAGCACTTTTCTTCCTTTTTTTTTAACCATTCAGTGCCATTGTGTATAATTAATGCCTTTTAAAAACACCTTCTATATGCAATTGATTTTAAAAAGAAGAAGAATGGCATGGAGAAAATTTGGCAAGAAAGGAGAAAACGACTTGGATCAGAGGACTCCCAGGCTCAACTAGAAAAAGGAAGAAGCAAAAACAAAAAGACTGCAGTCCTAGTTTGGTGTTTGGTGTAGCGGTTGAGCCAGTTTGGTGTAGTGGTTAAGTGGGTGGACTCTTATCTGGGAGAACCAGGTTTGATTCCCCACTCCTCCACTTGCACCTGCTGGAATGGCCTTGGGTCAGCCATAGCTCTGACAGAGGTTGTCTTTGAAAGGGCACCTCCTGGGAGAGCTCCCTCAGCCCCACCCACCTCACAGGGTGTCTGTTGTGAGGGAAGAGGATAAAGGAGATTGTAAGCTCTGAGTCTCTGATTCAGAGAGAAGGGCGGGGTATAAATCTGTAATTCTTCTTTTTCTTCTAAACACAACTTAAGAGGGAGCAAGTCCCATGGCACACAGAAAGGCTTGCTTCTGAGTAAATGTGCTCCATCAAGATTGCCTTGTTAGTGTCAAATCAGTAGGGGCTGCAGACTTCATCTGCATCCCTGTGCCTGCACATGGAAAGTGTCATCAAGTCATAGCTGACTTATAGCAACCCCATCGAGAGCCAGTTTGGTGTAGTGGTTAAGTGTGCGGACTCTTATCTGGGAGAACCGGGTTTGATTCCCCCACTCCTCCACTTGCACCTGCTGGAATGGCCTTGGGACAGCCATAGCTCTCGTAGGAGCTGTCCTCGAAAGGGCAGCTTCTGGGAGAGCTCTCTCAGCCCCACCTTCCTCACAAGCTGTCTGTTGTGAGGGAGGAAGGTAAAGGAGATTGAGAGCCACTCTTAAGACTCTGAGATTCAGAGTGAAGGCCGGGGTATAAATCCAGTATCCAATATCTTCTTCTTTTCAAGGCAGTTTCCCAATGGCTACCTCTGCGTCATGACTCTGGTATTCCTTGGAGGTTCTCATTCAAATATTAGCCGGGGCTGACGCTGCTTACCTTCTGAAATCTGACAAGTCCAGGCTAGTCTGGGCCATCCAGGTCAGGGCTCACCTCTTAAATACCATCCAACCTTTCCCAATTGGAAATGGAGGAGAAATGTGGGGACCCACTCTCATCACAAGGATCACCCCTCTAATTCTCTGCTTTGGCTAGCTTTGCCCTGCATGTGGAAGTCCCTTGGGAGCGGGTCAGCTGCTGGCATCCTGCACTCCCCCCCCACCCCCCAAGCACACAGTCCAGCCTTGAGAGCACCACTGATGGGACTTCATGTATTGTTGTCCATAATTCAAAACTGGCCCTCAAGAGTGCATTTATAGCTTTATAGTTATTTATTCCTATCTCACAAAGCATGTGCACTTTATGCACACGCTTATGCACTTTATGCTTGCATTTACCCTTTGCAATTATTTATTTCTATCCTCACAAAGCATTTATGCACTTTATGCACACATTTATGCACTTTATGTTTGCACTGATCCTTTGCAATTATTTATTTCTCTCCTACTTTCTTCTTCCCTGCAGGTGGGACTCGAAGCAGCTTTGAACGTCATCCCCTCCTTTTTGTCTTCTCACAATAACCCTGTGAGGCAGGCCAGGCTGAGCATTTGTGGCAAGCCCAAGGTCACCCAGAGAGCTTCCATGGCAGAAATAGGGGTTCAAACCCGTGTCACCCAGGGCCCTAAGTCTGCCACTCTATGCATTACCACACACTGGAACACTAGCCAGATAATGGTGGATTAATGTCCGTGCGCATAAATTTACACGCATGTGTTAGAAGTGACAAACATACACACACACTACAGATCTCCGACATTTTTAAACTTGAAATAGTAAGCTGAACCCTGGGGTGAAGACATACTAGCAAAATGTCAAGAAGATAATAATAATTATAGTACAGCATTGTGCGGAGTATAGCCACGAGATCCTAAGATTGCCAGCAGCCGGAAGTTCTAGCATTATGTGCCACTAGGTGCAGAGCTAGACTTGTCTTATGGGGGTGGAGCCGAGGTAGTTCTGAGAGAACTGTGACTGACCCAAGGCCACCCAGCCAGCTTCATGCAAAGGAGTGGGGAATCAAACTCGGTTCTCCAGATTAGAGTCTGCCGCTCTTAACCACGACACCACACTGGCTCTCAACAAGCTGCCTTCAAAGTGCAAAACTAGAGACAGAAGAGGGAAAGCAGCAGGGCTTTTTCTGTAGCAGGAACTCCTTTGCATATTAGGCCACACACCCCCTGATGTCGCCAATCCTCCGGGAGCTTACTGTAGGCCCTATACTAAGAGCCCTGAAAGCTCTTAGAGGATTGGCTACATCCGGGGGTGTGGCCTAATATGCAAAGGAGATCCTGCTACAAAAAAAGACCTAGTCATAGCCATGTGCTTCCCTTCTTTGAGAAACAGGGAGTACAAAATCACCTCCTCCCATCCCTTGGTCAAATGCAGGATCTTAACTCAGACCTCCTCAGGGTTTGCTGTTTTCTGCTGCATTCTCAAAGATCCTCACCAAGCCCCAGAGAACAAGTTTGGGGTGGGCCTTTCAGGAATCAGCCTCTCTGGCCAGACTCCTGGGAACATACATTAAAATAATGATTTTTTTGGGATCCGAACCAGAATATAATAAAAATGCGAGTGAAGAGGCGTCAGTGCAGGCCTGGAGCCGCTAATCAGAACAAGACTTCCAGGAAAGCTCGCCATCTAATTCAAACCAGCGAGGCAGGAGGAGTCCACAAGATCTGCCCACCCAGCATAACTGGCGTGATTGTGAGGGTGTAGAGCTTCCCTGCTGGGTTGGCTTTTTGGAATGGGAGGGCGGAAAGAGAGCTTGGCTGAACAACTTCTAACCCGCTTGGAGTTCCATGTCTTAGTCTGAATTGCTCTTCATCTAGGTGATTGGGGAAACAGCAGAGTCTCCATCTCCGTTTCCTAGCCAGATAATAGTGGGTTAATGTTTGTATGCAGGGCTTTTTTTGTATCAGGAACTTCTTTGTAGATTAGCCCACCCCCACCTTCCGATGTAGCCAATCCTCCTGGAGCTTACAGTAGGCCCTGTACTAAGAGCCCTGTAAGCTCTTGGAGGATTGGCTATATCAGTGGTGTGTGGCCTAAAATGCAAAGGAGTTCCTGCTACAAAAAAAGCCCTGTTCGTATGCTTGAATTTACATGCATGTGTTAGAAGTGACAAACATCTGCACACGCTACAGATATCTGACTTTTATAAACCTGGGGTATGTACTAAGCTGGCTGTTTCTTTGAAAAATTTCAGGGAAGGATGGGAGAATATTCACTGTTTCATTCTCTTGCATTGGTTCAGTTCTCTGACGTTCCACTGTCGGTGTCGTAGATTCATTTGTATTGTGAATGCACATTGCAGTTTTGAAGGGTAATTTATATGCACAATATATGTTTTTTAAATAATGTATGCAGATGGTTTTCACCGTACTTAAGAGCACAGGAAGAGTCCTGCTGGAACAGACCGTGCTCCATCTAGTCCAGCACCCTCTCTCACACAGCGGCCAACCATTTCCTGTGGATGGCCAACAGCAGCAGATCACAGAGGCTGAGAACTTCTCCTGATGAACATATGAAGCTGCCTTCTACTGAATCAGACCCTGGGTCCATCAAAGTCAGTATTGTCTCCTCAGACTGGCAGCGGCTCTCCAGGGTCTCAAGCTGAGGTTTTCCACACCATTTTGCCTGGACCCTTTTTTGGAGATGCCAGGGATTGAACCTGAGACCTTCTGCTTACCAAGCAGATGCTCTACCACTGAGCCACCGTCCCTCCCTCTGATGTTGCCTCCTGGCTCTGAGATTCAGAAATGTAGTGCCTCAGAATGTGGTAGTTCCCCTCTGTCACCAGGGCTAGTAGTCACTGATAGACCTATCTTCCATGAATCTATCGAATCCCCTTTTACAGTTTTATTCTTGTGGCCATTACTATATCACTACATCCTCTGGCAGCAAACTCTATCTTTAAGTCTGTGTAAAGAAGTAAAGATCCCTTGCCTCACTCCTTTCCCCACTCCAATTGTCCTTGTGCCACTGAAGGTGGTTGTGGAAAGTGCCATCAAGACAACTTCCGGTGATGCTGCAGGGTTTTTATGGCAAGAGAGGAATCGAGGTGGTTTGCCATTGTCTGTCTCTGCATAGCAACCCTGGATGTTCTTGGTGATCTCCAAACACTAACCAGAGCTGATCCAGCTTGGCTTCTGAGATCTGATGAGATTAGGCTAACCTGGGCCATCTGGGTCAGGGGAGAGGCAAATAGCCTCCTATCGCTAAACTCTCTGAATTTCCAAAGTCCGTTTAAAAAAAAAAATTAAAAGTTAACAAATTAATTAATTTATCATTTTAGATTTATGAATTGCTCAATCCCTGAGTACTCAGGGCTCTGAGCGATGAATGACAACAGTAAAATGCACAGCGTATCATGAGAAAACAGTCCCAGCAGTTTAAAACCAATTACAAACAATTCACAGATGGTGTTAAGTTTCTGGTCCTTTTCGTTGTGGAGATATTTCCATGCGGATCCAGCGATAGGCAATTAAATCAGGGACGTCTCGTATAAACAGTCCTAAACGGGGCTTTTTTTGAGCAGGAACGCACAGGTAGGAATCAAGAGGTGTGGCCTAATATGCAAATGCGTTCCTTCCAGGCTTTTTCTACAAAAAAAGCCCTGGTCCTATACAAAGAATTAAAAAAAAAAACCCTACTGTTTGGTGTTCGTCTAAGTAGTAGTAGAAGAAGAAGATACTGGATTTGTATCCTGCCATTCACTCTGAATCTCAGAGTGGCTCACAATCTCCTTTACCTTCCTCCCCCACAACAGACACCCTGTGAGGTAGGAGGGGCTGAGTAGTCCTTAACATGAATGGCTACTGATTTGTTTGGATCAGCAGCATTTTGGCACATGGACAGTTTGGAGAAAAACTGATAAAAACCTGTTTGGCAGGGATCTGAGCTGTTTGGTTTACGAACTGTGCAGCTTTATTTATTTTTATTCTATTTTATTTATATCCTGCCCTCCTTGCCGAAGCTTTGGTGACTGGCTCACTCACATCTGGGCATCCCCATCAAATAAGGGGAGTTTGATGGTCAGTCAGCGTGGCAGAGGGTTATTGTTGGACGAGGACCTGAGAAATCCAGGTTTGAATCCCCACGCCTGCCATGGAATCTCCCTGGATGGCCACTCCCCGTCAGGGTGAAAGGGGGATAGAAATAAACAAAAAGTAAACAAAAAATTAAAATTCAGCACAGAATGCTGTGTGGCCTCCCTATTCCCCATTAAACCGTGATTTAGAAATCCAGATTTATGAGGAGGAAGTGGCGTACTCTAATTTGCCCGGGTAGCTGCATTTCGGTCTCACAACTTGTTACAGTTAGATTTGGGCTGTTTACTCTATTGAAGGATGGGTCCGATTGTGATGAGCGTTGACTCTATCCACTGACTGTACCTCGAGCTCCAACACCAGACTCTTTCTCGCCCCAAAGGGTAGGCATTCCCAGGGGCTGAGCCCACCCCTCCCCTGCCCTCGGCCCAGACGTCTTTTGGAATCTGCCTGGCACTATGCAATCCCGCTTGCCCTGGCTGCCGTCCACCATTTTGAGTTCTGGGAACGGTTGTCTGCCTGCCCTTCCCAGTCCTCCACCCTGAGTCATCCCTGTGATGCTCACTTGGCGATGAGATGCCTGGGTGGTACGGATGGAGAAGACCGTGTGAGGTCATCGAGGCCGCCACCAAGCGCTGGCTGTTCCCATCAGCCTGCTATCTAGCGCTTAGCCTAAGATGACTCAAGTGGTGGGGCCCAGGCAGCTTCCCCCAACACCCACCCGCCCTGGAGACGTTCCACGGCCCTGTTAGCATGGAAAAGATTTCCTGGTCTGCTGCCCAAGAAGTCTGATGCTCAAGCCCATCGTTTCTCCTGAGGTCCCCAGAGGCACCCCAGCAATGTCTGTTGCCCGTCCGCCCCCATTCTTGCAGACAGACGTCAGCGCCTCTTCCTCTGCTTGCAAGAGTTTTGCCAAGTCATGAATCGTGGTGCCCACAATGATGATTCTGCAGTTCAGGCAACGAGCATGTTTTCCCGACAATATCTTTTCTTCCAGCATTTTTGGCGGAAGATGTTTTGAGCATCTGCGGGGAAGGGGGGAAGCAGGGGATTATTCAGGGGGCAAGAACACTATGTTGGAAAGAAAGGAAGAGGGGGTTAACTGAAGGAGATCAGAGATCAGAGAAGAGGGCCACCAAGAGGATCAAGGGATTCGGGCACCTTTCCATTGAGGAAGGGTTTAAGAGTCTGGGACTGATTTCGCACTAGGGTTGTTCCGGGTGGATAGTCCTTTTGCCCCTGGCGCTTCTCTCTGTTTTCACACAAGTTGCCACGGAGCTGTGAGTTGGTGTGCCACTTTCCTGCAGCAAGTGAGATCTTCTGACAAGCGGTTTCTGCTTGCCGCAGAAAAGCGACACAGCAACTCACAGCTCCGCGGCAACTTGTGCAAAATCAGAGAGAAGCACCAGGAGCAAAAGGGTTTTCCACTGGAAAAAGCCCTAGTGCCAGTTTAGTGTAGTGGTTAAGTGTGAGGCCTCTTATCTGGGAGAACTGGGTTTGATTCCCCACTTCTCCATTTGCAGCTGCTGAAAAGGCCTTGGGTTAGCCATAGCTATAACAAGAGTTGTCCTTGAAAGGGCAGCCGCTGTGAGAGCCCTCTCAACCCCACCCACCTCACAGGGTGTCTGTTATATGGGGAGAAGATATAGGAGATTGTAAGCCACTCTGAGTCTCTGATTCAGAGAGAAAGGCAGGGTAAAAATCTGCAGTCTTCTTCTTCTTAGTGCAAAATCGGTCTGGGACTTTTTCATTTAGACAAACTATGGCTAAGGAGAAGATACAGCCATGAACTGGATGGCCCAGGCTAGGCCAGTCTTGTCAGCTCTCAGAAGCTAAGCAAGAGTTGGGCCTGGTCTGTATTTAGATGACAGAGAACAAAGGACAGGGCTGACCCTCCCACTAGGCAAACTAGGTGACTGCCCAGGGCGCCGGCCTTCTGGGGATGCCGAATTGGGTGCCCCCCATGTGACTCAGTGACGTTATCAGTTAGCCCTGCCTAGGGTGCCAGACAGTCTAGGGCCAGCCCTGTCGAAGGAATACCAGGCTTCCAACACAGAGGCAAGCAAAACACCTCTGAACATCTAAGAACATAAGAGAAGCCATGTTGGATCAAGCCAATGGCCCATCCAGTCCAACACTCTGTGTCACATAAGAACATAAGATAAGCCATGTTGGATCAGGCCAATGGCCCATCCAGTTCAACACTCTGTGTCACAGAAGAACATAAGAGAAGCCATGTTGGATCAGGCCAGTGGCCCATCCAGTCCAACCCTCTGTGTCACATAAGAACATAAGAGAAGCCATGTTGGATCAAGCCAATGGCCCATCCAGTCCAACACTCTGTGTCACATAAGAACATAAGAGAAGCCATGTTGGATCAGGCCAATGGCCCATCCAGTCCAACACTCTGTGTCACATAAGAACATAAGAGAAGCCATGTTGGATCAGGCCAATGGCCCATCCAGTCCAACACTCTGGGTCACATAAGAACATAAGAGAAGCCATGTTGGATCAGGCCAATGGCCCATCCAGTCCAACATTCTGTGCCACACAGTGGCCAAAAAACCCAAAGTGCCATCAGGAGGTCCACCAGTGGGGCCAGGACACTAGAAACTCTCCCACTGTGCCCCCCAAGCACCAAGAATACAGGGCATCACTGCCCCAGACAGAGAGTTCCAATGAGAAGCTGTGGCTAATAGCCCTCTGCTGCCTTGAAAAACCTAGGGGGTCACCATAGGTTAGCTGAGCATTGATTGCACTCCCCACCACCAAGGAGAGACTTGATAGAAAGTTATACAATCCTGCACAGAGTGAAGAACGCAGAGGAAACTCAGGAGCACTGGGTGGAGTGGATGTGCAATAGATACAAGACAGACAAAAGGAAATACTCCTTTCCTCAACACCTAACAGAGTTCAATTCACCTGGAGAAAATGGCCACATCGGAAGGTGGACTCTATGGCATTGTATTGCATAGAAGTCCCCCCCTCCCCAAACCCCACCCTCCTCAGGCTCCACCCCCAAACTCTCCAGGTATTTCCCAAACCAGAGTTGGCAACCTCACTCTGTGGGACCCTCCTGCCTCTCCAGGCCCAGGACTAAGAGTGTAAGTTGCTCTGCTTGGCTTGGGACCGGATATGAACTCGAAAGAAGAAAGAACATTTGGGTCCAAGAAGATGGCCAGCTCTTCCTTCTGTTCCTTATTAAACAACAAAAGGGCGAACCCAACAGCAAAGCGCTGTGCGCAGCCGCCCCACCGGCTGCCCTGGACTCCCGAAACATCTTTATCCACTTAATCTGGGACTCAGGAAATTCTCCCCCAAGCCTGTTTTATTGGGCAGTTTGAAGTGAAGCTCGCCGACTCCCAATCACTAACAGATGAACCATCTCAGAGCGCATTTTTCTCCACGAGTCTTGGCTCGGCTCTGTCCTTCCCAAACCTGCACTGGTGAGACAGGGTGTCGCTCAAACTCTTCTGAGAAGCAAGCCTCAAGTGTGTTCTGGGAAGAGGGGGCTCCGGGACACAGGCTGGAGGCTTCCAGAAAGCCAGGCGCTGCCAGCAATGTGTTGGCGTCTTGATTTATTCGGTGCAACTGTCTCCTCTCGCCCTTCTTCCCCCAAGGAGAATGCTCAATTTGCCTCTCTTCCAGGTTATCCTCACAACGACCCTGCGAGGGAGGTGAGGCTGAGAGAGAACGGCAATCCCAAGGTCACCCAGTAAGGTTCGTGTTAGGAGCAGATACCTGGCCTGGGTGATAAAAAATTCGGGATTGAGCTTTGCCCCTCTGCATCTTCATACTTGTTCAAGATGGATTCAGGCAAAAGGAGATCATAGAGATGACGGAAAGTGTTGGATGAAGGCTCTTCCTCCAGCAGCAGCAGCTGCGTTGGACTGGCTCAGAGTTAGTACAGAAGAAGAAGACAATATTAGATTTATATCCCTCCCTACACTCTGAATCTCAGAGTGGTCTCAGAGTGGTCACGACCTCCTTTACCTTCCCCCCCCACACACACACACAATAGACACCCTATGAGGAAGGTGGGGCTGAGAGGGCTCTTACAGCAACTGCCCTTTCAAGGACAGCTCTGCAAGAGCTATGGCTGACCTAAGGCCATTCTAGCAGGTGCAAGTGGAGGAGTGGGGAATCAAACCTGGTTCTCCTAGATAAGAGTCGGTGGACTTAACCGCTACACCAAACTGGCTGTCTTCCAGGAGCAAGCAGCAAGGCAGGGTGGGGAGTGAGAAAGCTCTTAGGGGCAGCAACTGAGCAGCTGAGCTCCTCCTGAGCTAAGTCCATCTTCCTCTCCTTGCAGGTCTTTCAAGCCTGGACAGGGACAGAGGCATGAGCCTTCGGTTAGGAGTCAAGAAGAGGAGAAAAGCAGCCTGCAGGTGCCATCAACGAACAAATAAGTGATGGCCTGTGGCTACCTGACATTAGATCTGTGGGGTGGAGGAGTCCTCAGTCCAATCCTAAACAGAGCTGTACCTTTCTAAGTCGACTGAAGTCAATGGACTTAGAAGGGTGCGAGTCTGCTTAGGATGGGGAAGTGGTTAAAACTGGTAATCTGGAGAACCAGGTTTGAGACCCCACTCCTCCTCCGCATGAAGACAGCTGGGTGACCCAGTTCCCTCAGAGCTGTTCTCTCAAGAGCAGTTCTCTCAGAGCTCTCTTAGCCCCCTCCTTACAGGGTGGGAACACTTTCCCTATGAAGGAAGGTTAAACCGCTTGGGGCTCTTTAGCTTGGAGAAACGTCAACTGCGGGATGATATGATAGAGCTTTACAAGATTATGCATGTGATGGAGAAAGTAGAGAAAGAAGTCCTTTTCTCCCTTTCTCACAATACAAGAACTCATGGGCATTCGATGAAATTGCTGAGCAGATGGGTTAAAATGGATAAAAGGAAGTACTTCTTCACCCAAAGGGTGATTAACATGTGGAATTCACTGCCACAGGAGGAGGTGGTGGCTACAAGCATAGACAGCTTCAAGAGGGGGTTAGATAAAAATATGGAGCAGAGGTCCATCAGTGGCTATTAGCCACAGAGTGTGTGTGTGTATAATTTGTTTTTTGGCCACTGTGTGACACAAAGTGTTGGACTGCATGGGCCATTGGCCTGATCCAACATGGCTTCTCTTCTATTCTTATGTTGTGGGGAGAGGAAGGGAAGGAGATTGTAAACTGCTCTGAGACTCCAAGTGAAGGGTGGGGTATAAATCCAATCTCCTCCTCCTCCTCCTCCTCCTCTTCTTCTTCTTTTTCTTCTTCCCATAGTTCCTTTGTGCTCATAAGCAATGTTCATTTTAAGCTGAATTAGGGTGAGCTGGCTCACAGTTCTTTAGCCTCCAGCTCACACATTTTTGGGGCCTTAGCTCAAGAAGGATGGTCCCAGAGCAAACTGAATTATGCAGCAGCCGAATCACTCGCTCGCCACTTTAATGCCGATCGCTCACGAAGTAGAATTTTCGCTCACAAGAGTTTGCGGTTCAGAAGGAGCATTGCTCGCAAGTAATCTTCTGTACCTTGAATGCTCTCTCCCTCTCTCTTTCACCCGCTCTATCCTGCCTCCTCCTACCATATGATTTCAAGGTATCCTAAAACTCTTTCCAACCACAGCACAACCTCACACAGCTTTCCTCTGCCTACGCTCACCCAGGTGGGAATTTCAGGGAGGGAAACTGAGGCCAAGCAAGAGTGAGCTGGGAGACAGCCCTCCTTTCCCTGCCTTGCATTGCAGC